>NC_044558.1:34725534-35028195 GCF_007565055.1 Rhinopithecus roxellana
TTCAGAGAATGAAGTTAATCTGATAAATGAATTCATAACAAAGTGTAAAGAAGGATGGTTTAAGATGACCTGTTATACAGAAGATGGCTGCATTTTTATAGTGGTTAAAAAACATATACAATTTACCATCTTAACCATTTTTAAGTGGACAGTTCAATAGTGTTCAGTATATCTACAATGGTATGAAACGGATCCCCGGAATGTTTTCATCTTGCAGAACTGAACCTCTGTAATTATTAAATGATTCCTTACTTCCCCCTCCTCCCAAGCCCTGGTAACCACCATTCTACTTTTTCATATCTATAAATTTGACTACTTTAGATACCTCATATAAGTGGAATCATACAGTTATTGTCCTTTTGTGACTGGCCTATTTTACTTAGCATACTGTCCTCAAGGTTCATTTCTGTCTTAGCCCGTAACAAGATGTCCTTCCTCCTTAAGGGAGCATGGTATTCCATTGCATGTACATAGCACATTCTGTTTATTCATTCATCTTTTAATGGACATTTGGGTTGTTCCTACCTCTTTGCTCTTGGGAATAGTGCTGCTAAGAACATGAGTGTTCACATATCTTTTTGAGATCCTGCTTTCAATTATTTTGGAAATATACCCAGAAATGGGATTTCTGGACCACATGATAGTTCTATTTGTAATTTTTTAAAGAACAGCCACAATTTTCCATAGTGGCTGTACCATTTTACAACCCAGTAAACAGTGCACAAAAGTTCTCACTTCTTTACATCCCTGCCAACACTTGTTTTCTGGGTTTTTTTTTTTTTTTTTTTTTTGATAGTAGTGATCCTAATGGGTGTCAGAGTATGATTGCATTTTAAGGGAAGATTTTCACGCTTCACCCTGAAAGAATGATGATGGTATTGATTTCAGGCTCTGGCACAAGCCAAGAGGAAATATTCTACATTTTGTTTAGGAAATTCTTGTTGCATCCTTCAAATCACATGACATAAGCCACAGCAGAATGATTATATATCACTTGAGTGAAAGCTAGCTGGGTCACCTGCCCCTGAGGTCTAGATAAGATTACCTTCTCCATACCCTATTCTAGAATTGAGAAAATTCAGACTCATGACACAGTATTATGCACATTTCTGGAGGGTTTATTTGTCATGGTCTTATCTCTGTTTTGTGGGTCCTGCTCACGTTATTTTTTTTTTTTTCCCCTCTCCTATCATTCTTGTTTTGTTTCACGTGAATGCAGACCTGGACCTGAGTCACTTTTCTTGGTTTCCCAGAAACAGTCATTCACTCAAAGCCCTTGTATGTGCAGCAGATTTCACTGATGCTTTAAGGAGGAGTTTATGTTGCAAAAAAGCAAGCTATTTAAAACTGAATATTAGCTCTCCTGCTTCTAGAAGTTCTTTGGGCCATCCTGCCTCAGAGCAATTGTTTCCCCTGCTGTCAAGCCACTCTCTACAGCACCATTCACCATTTTGCTGCCTTCTCCCTTCCCTTCCCCCTCTATCTTTTCATCTGAGTCCTTTCTAACTCCTAGTTTCCCAGGGCTCTGTGCTGCACCAGCTAGAACCATGCGGGGCTAATGGGCTCTTGTCCCAGGTTCATGCCTCATTTCTTTTCCAAGGTCAACAGACATCTCTTAAGAGAGAGATACAAGAATCCTAAAGCCTGGGCCAAAGCTTCTCCACAGCTGTAATGGTTTCCTGAAGCTGGAGATTTTGCCTCGACTCCTAGACCCAGTCCTCCTTCTGTACTTTAGAGTTCCCAGGGATGCCAAATTCTCCTCTCTTTATGAAGCACAACCAATCAACTCCCTTAAACTCCACTGTAAATAAGCCAAGCCAAATCTCAAAATGTTCACCTAAATAAAATACTCTTTGTCCATTTATGAGCTCAGAACAGCAGTGGAGATCTTGAGTTTTCCTCTAGAAGGTCTATCCATCTTCCTTGAGAACGTAATGGTTTGAAAAGCATTTGTTTTTCTTCTTATACCCCAGAAATCTCTGTGATTTATTGTTCTGACGACCATTCTGACTGCATGCTTTTGGGAAGGCTTTTTGGAGTGGCTGAGTCTTGAGAAAAAAAAAAAGGTAGGATTCTGACAAATGTATTTCTTTTCTCCATTGCAGCTGAAATCCAGGCTAGCTGGGCATGGTTAACAGTGTTTCCTAAAGCTGTTTGAGTCTATTTACTTAAAGGACTCTCTTTTGCACTACCTATGGAGGCTAGACTTTCAGATTCCCCACAATGTTGGCTTTCTAACTTGAACAACTGTTTTGTGCCTTATTCACACACTGGTTGCTGTTTGTGGCAGGAGGCGAAAAGAAATGTTAGACTCTGTAGCACTTGGCTGTAATTATACACTCCTTGACCTCACCTACATAGTTGAAACCCCTGCTGCCTCCCTCCAGACAGATATCCTAGTGGGGAGTATGGCTGAAGATTGAAAGGTTGTCATAGAAGTCACATTTAATTGCTTCCTCTTACTATATATGTTAGGCTGGAAATGGTATCATGAAGCTAATCTTGTAATCCTTTTCTTCCTGAAAGGAGAACAGTGGAATTCTGTGAGCCAGAGAAATGTAGGCAGCTGGGAGTCGAACTTAAGCACCGGCATGGTAGGCATCAGCCCTCCTGTCCAGTCTCATTAGCCCTTCAATGGTGATAATGACGTAGTCAGAAGGCAGCTGGAGATTGCAAAGGAGCCAGACTGCAGAGGTCACTGGGAGGGGCAGAACATGGCATGAGGGAGAAGAAATGTAAAAGGAAATAGTATTGTCACCCAATTTGAGAGCTGAAAAACGAATTGCGTCCAAATATGGTAAAAGCTCACAGATACTGTCTTAACTATGCTATCTATGTCAAAAGAGGTTGTAAATAGGATACAGCAGTGGGAGCAAAAATCTACTTGCCCTGTAGTGAGAGACAGCTTGTGTTTCTGGAATGCCCCATGCTCCATCTATCTGCCAATCTCATTTTCTCTATCTGAAACAACTTTCGACCTGGGTCTCACCTACTCCCCAGCTGCCGTTTCCCCTGGGATTGCTTCTACTGGTCCTTCACATTTCAGCATGGATGGCATTTCCTGTGGGAAATCTTGGGCTGCTGGAGACTGGGTGAGGTGTCAGCACAGATCATACAACATATATACTAAGTATTGTAATTGGGTCTGTCCTTATTTATCTTTTCTGTTAGGTCAAGACTAAGGACTGTGTTTTGTTCATTGCTGCACCCACAATGCCTAGCACAGTGCCTGGAGTATAGAAGGCAGTCAATAAATATTTGTGGAAGGAAAAGATGATTGAATAAATGAGCTAGTAGAAAATAGTCATTTTCATGTCTTCTGTGGACCAAAACCAAATCCTTATTAGTCCAAATCCTTTACTGAACATATTCTATGTGGAAAATCTAATTTAGGGTTTTGTAAAACACATGTAAGTGTTAATTCTAGCTATGGAAAATTGCTTTACTGAGGGTGGAATCTTTGGAGAGTCAACCAAAAAAGGTTAAACATTCTGTGAAAGAATACAGTAGCTAGAGAATTTTATCCCAAAGGTCAATGTTGTCAGTTTTGAATCTCAATTTCTTTTATATCTTTGATCATTGGGTTACAGAATCTATGGTTATCATCCAAACTAAAGGGAATGAAAGCTTTGCTCTGAAGCAACTGGGTCCAGTGAGTATCTTAGTTACTTTTCTACATGCCACATAAGTGACAGACAAATACATGTCAACATAAAAATTTATAGATTAGAAATTCACATTTTGGAATGCAGGAGACCTCGTTGTTTTGATGACACATAAAGTTTACAAGATCTGGCAATACAGAATCACTTTGGGTTGATCTTTTTTTAAAATATATTTTTAAAATGGATTCTTAGAAATAAGGCCTGGCTATTATTCATTCCACTACTCTTCCCACTATTTTTTTTTTTTTTTTTTTTTTTTTGAGACGGAGTCTCGCTCAGTCGCCCAGGTTGGAGTGCAGTGGCGCGATCCCGGCTCACTGCAAGCTCTGCAAGCTCCGCCTCCCGGGTTCACGCCATTCTCCTGCCTCAGCCTCCCAAGTAGCTGGGACTACAAGCGCTCGCCGCCACGCCCGGCTAATTTTTTTGCATTTTTAGTAGAGACGGGGTTTCACCGTGTTAGCCAGGATGGTCTCGATCTCCTGACCTCGTGATACGCCCATCTCGGCCTCCCAAAGTGCTGGGATTACAGGCTTGAGCCACCACGCCCGGCTATTTTTTTTTTTTTTTCTGAGGTGGAGTTTCACTCTTGTCGCCCAGGTTGGAGTGCAATGGTACAGTCTCAGCTCATTGCAACCTCCACCTCCCAGGTTCAAGTGATTCTCCTGCCTCAGCCTCCCAAGTAGCTGGGATTACAGGCACCTGCCACCACGCCCGGCTAATTTTTGTATTTTTAGTAGAGATGGGGTTTCGCCATGTTGGCCAGGCTAGTCTCAAACTCCTGACCTCAGGTGATCCACCAGCCTCCACCTACCAAAGTGCTAGGATTACAGGCATAAGGCACCACGTCTGGCCTAGTTTTCTTTCTTTCTTTCTTTTTTTTTTTTTTTTTTTTTGAGATGCAGTCTTGCTCTGTGCCCAGGCTACAGTGTAGTGCCGTGATCTCTGCTCACTGCAACATCTGCCTCCTGGGTTCAAGCAATTCCCCTGCCTCTTCCTCCTGAGTAGCTGGGACTACAGGTGCATCCCACCATGCCCCACTAATTTTTTTGTATTTTTGGTAGACAGGGGGTTTCGTCATGTTGTCCAGGCTGGCCTTGTGATCTGCCCGCCTCCACCTCCCAAAGTTCTGGGATTACAGGCGTGAGCCACTGCACCAGGCCTCCCTGCTATTTTTGAATGCTCCTTCTGTAGTGGTCAATCTTGGCCTTGACATAGACCCTGCAACACTTTCTGTGTGTTATTACTATCAAATAGAAATAACAGAAAAAAATTAATACTAAGAATAACAACAAGAGCAAATTATTACATTTTGAGTTATCACAATCTTTTTATTGATAAACTTTTTTTTTATTTTTATTTTTATTTTTTTTTCTTTTAGGAAATATTTCGGGCATACCAAAATGATAGAATAGCATTTTATTTGATGTTAAATAAGCTATTACATGCACTCGAATTTTTTCCTCATCTAGAGCACATGTTCCCTTTCAATGTTTGCCAAAATTATCGAAAAACATAATTATTTCATCTGACAAAGCATGACTTCCGAGATAGCTGCCCGAGTTTTTATCTTTTTGTGAAACATTTTAAAATAAGATTGCAGTTAAACACAGTTCCTTAAAAATGTACTCCCTGATTATATGAACCAGGATTAGAAAATTAAAATTCCCATGTATTCCAGAATTATCAGTGAGGAGCCACAGTAAAAATTTTATTTTTAAAATTCTTCCACCATGTGAATACATTTATTTTTAAAAAGCAAATGAAGGGTAATCTTGAAACATCAAAACTCATATGAGAACTAAAGCCTCAATGTTTTTGAAACACAGCATATGGACTTTTGGGTGAGTTCTAAGCTTGTAAACCATAGCTGCCTATCTTTATTGATACCTTTTATAAAAATGATACTGAATTTTATTCTTTCACTTACATATCTAATCAGTATTTATTGACTTCCCATTAGGTGCCAGGACCTGTGATAGGTGCTGAGAGAGGTCAGTGAGTGGCTGTGGCACCTGCCCTTATGCTGTGTACTCTCTAGCATGATTCTTCCACCTGAATGGTAGACTTCCCCTTGGCGATACTACATTGAACTACATTATAGAATTATTCCTCATTTTTAACATGGTGAGCATAGTAACTGCCTTACAGAGTTGTGAAATGTAAGTGCAATAATACATGGAAAAGTATTTAGAACAATGAATTGCATGTAACAAATAAGAGTGCAATACATGTTAGCTAAAAAATAAATTTAAAGGATCATAGAACTGTAGAGTTGTAGGAAATCTTACAGTTTTTTTTTTTTTTTTTTTAAACAATCCAAACTTTTCACTATATGGTTGAGGAATCTGATTCTCATTGAAGTTAAGTAGTTTAGTCAAGGTTACAACGTGTTGTTAGCAGAAGGAGCAGTGGAACTGAAGATTCCTTGATTGCTACTTCACTGAAATTTTCACTGTAGTATCTGCCAGAGAAGTTGTGAGTGGGGGGAGAACTAGAATAATAGCTCCCAGCACATGCCACATACTCAAAAATGCACACTGCAACAATATCGAACAAAACCATTACCTCAAGGGAAAAATTCCAGCAGCATAAGGACTTTCAAAAGCTTAATGACACCCAGTTGGGTGTTTTTATTCTGATTGAGCATAGTCTGATTTCTTAAAGATATCACACTGGCTGGTGGTTTATGTATGGTTTAATTTGCTTGGGTTGGGTTCATGGAAAACATGCTCCATGAAAACAACTCCACCATTGTTTATTGATCAGGTGCAGTCTCCTACCTACTCACTAGACATTGCCCACGAGGCATGTTCCCTTTGGCAACAGTTTCCAAGATTACCATAGGCATCCTCTTGGTTATGGAGATTTGAAAAGCTAAGAAAAAGTCTTCCTTATTTTCAACCCAATTTTTTTAGCCCCAGAAAACATCAAAAAGCTGTGAAAAGTGTTGTGTTCTCAATGCTTTTCTGTGCACAGCATCCAGGTAGAACCTGAGTGGCACAATGTAAGCACATAAACCTTTGCAGTCCCATGAACCGCAGAACATTTTAACCTACTATTTAGGGAACAAGGCAGCAATAGCCGGCTGAAGGTGGAAAGGGAAAATAACTTTCCTTTCTAAGAGAAAATGAAGTTCTGTTTGTGCTTTTCTCTCCTCACACCTTCAAGGCTGCATTTTTTAGAGATCGGCCTCAGTTACTGCTTAAGAAGCCGCACACCTCTTTCAATGCTCCAGTTATAGATTTAAAGGGAAGGGCCAAATCTCCAGCTGAGCCAACTGAGGGTCTTAGGTGAGCAATTTTCCAATTTAGGAAAAGGCCAGAGAAGAGGGAGCAAAGACAGCACAGTCTACTGTCAATATTAATTACAGTGAGTGAGGATTCATTTGATTAATGACATTAATCCTTGAATTTTAGCTTTCCTTCTACAACTGTAAGCGTAGTTATTCTTTACTGTTTTAATGCAGTAGCAATATGGTATAGGACAGTGAATCTCAATGGGTAGTAGTCATAACATGCCTCCCAGGGGATACTGAGCAGTGTCTGGAGACATTTTTCATTGTCACAATGCAGGTGGTATGGTATTGTTGCTACTGGCATCTACTGAGTGGAGGCCAGGGATGTTGCTAGTCAGCCTGCAACACACAAGACAGCCCTCCACAACCAAGAATTATCTGGTCCAAAGTGTCAGTAGTGCCAAGGTTGAAAAACCCTAGTGCAGGGGCTAAGAGTTTTGTTTATAGAGTCAGACCAACTGGGTTTCACTTCATAACTGGTGACATTCTGAAAACTTAATCACTATTCCTCAATTCCCTATCTGTAAAATGAGATAATTACAGTATTTTCCTTACAGAGTTTTCATGAGGATTAAATGAGTTTCTAGATGTAAGGTCTTTAAACAGTGCACAGCATATGGTCAACATCATGTAAATATTAGTTGTTATTTTTGGCAAAACAGCAGAGGGTATATTAAGAATGATCAGAACAATGGAATCTCTGCACAGTATGTTTTTGAGGGGAACTTGACTAAAAACCACTTTGAAAGGAATTAATCCATATAGATGAACTAATTTCATGTAACCCATTAGATATTGGAATCCATGTGATGAACTGTGTGTCCCTGTCATTACTCTCTGCTAGTTTCTTTGTGCCAATATTGTGCCATGCTGTTGAAAGGGAAGAAGAAATGTCAGTGTACAGTCCTAATCATCATATATGCTTGGGTGGTATTTGAAACTAGTTAGTAATCATTTTGGAAGATTCATAGAAGATCAAAGGGGTGTCAATTCCTTATGTGGATATGGAGCTGTGGATAAGAGACTAAAGGAAAGACTAATGGAAATACAATTGAAAATTACTCTGCTGGGTGCAGTGGCTCACACCTGTGATTCAAGCACTTTTGGAGGCCGAGGCAGGAGGACTGCTTAAAGCCAGGAGTTTGAGACCAGCCTGGTCAACAAAGTGAGACCTCCCCTCTACGGAAACAAAAAAAAAAAATTGGCTGGGCACAGTAACATGCATCTGTATTCCCAGCTATTTGGGAGGCTGAGATAGGAGGATCTCTTGAGCCCAGAAGTTTGAGGCTGCAGTGAGCTTTGACGGCCGATTGGGCAATAGAGGGAGGCCCTGTGTCTGAAAAAGAAAAAAAAAAATCACTCATTTGGCAGGGCTGTTTGTATCTGTAAGAAGTGGAGGTGACTGACCTTTAAGATAACAAAGATAAAACTCTAAAAAATGGGACTCTGGCCTTGAAAACCAAAGGTGGTGATATTTGTGGACAGAGCTAACAAATTATCATATGATTTATTCTCTCATTAACTGTAGAGTTGAAGCTGCCTAAAAGGGACATTTAAATAGATATGACAAATTATAGGTATTCAGCAGGGAAAAGAGGCCTGAATTGGCTGAATTGACCTGTCTGAATACTATGCCCAGAATTATGTTTAATCTTGTGGTTTTAATTTGCATAAGAGTCTGAAAATATCTCTGCTAAGCTTTGGTCAAATAGTCCTTGACCTTGAGGTTTATTTTATGCTCTGGATAGTTTCAGCAGCCAGGGGACCCACTCTGGCTTTTCCCTATTTTAGATTCTTTCTCTCAGAATGAAAGTTTTAATTAAGACGATGTTTAACATCAGAGGCTGTGAAACTCAGGAAGGCAATTTCACAAGGCCCCTAGAGACCAAATTTAAAGTGCCAGTTTTAGGAGCCCGTGATAAGTGCCCATTCACTCTAAATATTTGTGAACATAGCAGAAGATATTTACAGTATTATTGAGATCCTCTGAGCTTCCAGGAAATGCACCTTTTCATGATATACTCACTTTTAAGCTCAAAGGGCTGCAGTTTACCTAGTTCTGGTACAGTCTCATCAGGAAAGTGTAAGAGGTCACAGGGAACAAGCTCAGAATAATAACTACCCTTCCTGAATGCCTAATATATGCAGAATCAGACACTGTGCAAGATATTTTAGCCATTTAAAATATTTAATGATATTTAAAAATATTTAAAATGATTATTTCAAGTTTGTAGACAATAAAACAAAGGTTCAAAGAAGTCAGGTTGTTTGCTCAAGATCACACAGCTGGATCTAGGTCTGTCTCTAAAGCCCTTTCTGCTTTATGTATTTGTCTCCTGAGCCATTAACACATAAAATACAGTTTTCAAGCACTACCGCCACTCAAGGAGCCGCTACAAGGGAAATTGAGGTGGGCCATGTCTAGGGCTGGGGATCTGCATTTCTGTCTTTTTCTGACATTTTAAAATAGGGGGATATCAAATCTTACACAGTATCACCATTGCCTTGTCACTAACCACAATATATTTACCATCAGAGGGAGGCAAGAAATATCTGTGAGTCACAAAAAAGAACAATGGGCTGATGCGTATCCTATAGGTTCTACCTTCAAAATATATTTAGAATCTGATGACTTCTGCCCATCGCCTACTTCTGCCTACTACCACACTGGTTAAGTCACCATCATTCTTGTCTGGGGGATTGTAGCAGCCTCCCAACTGGTTTTCCTGTTTCTACTCTCACGTCCTTACAGAACATTCTCCTCATAGCATCTAGAGTGCTCCTTTAAAAAGGTAAATCTGGCTGTGTCACTCCTTGCTCACCACCCTCCAGTGGCCCAGACTGCATTTAGAATAAAATCCAAGCAACTTTGCATTACCTTCAAGTTTTAATGTTGAAGTTTAATGTTCCTCCTCCCCACTTCCCAAGTCCTTCTCTGTCCCAGCCTCTTTGTACTCGCCATAGTTTGTACCACCTGATGTTCTTCCCAGGGCTCTTTGCTGGTGAAGGAGATCAGAATATGTCACCCCAAAATATGCCTTTTTGACATAGCAATTACTTAGAGCTGAAGGCTATTAAGAAGCAGAAAACACAAGAAAATTTCTCTCAACCCTTCCCCTTTCTGCCTAAAGGCAGGATCTAAATTCTCCTTTCCTAGGTCTGACTCCAGACCCTTACCAACCCAGAGACAGCACCAGAGGAATCTGCCAACAACTCTTACTCCACTAGCTTACCCTATATGTTTACGTTCCCATAGTTCCCTGCCCTTGGAAACCTAAAACTGCTTTCCTTTGCTCTGTCATTTCTCTACACATTTATTGTTCTTTGTTAAAAATGCTATAAAAGTCGAGTCCTTAAAGGTTATGGACTCGTCTCTGGGTACTCACATGTGTAACATGCATGATTTGCATGTTAATAAACTCCTGTGTGTTTCTCCCTACCTTTTTGTTTGTTTGTTTGTTTGTTTAGATGGAGTTTTGATCTTTTCACCCAGGCTGGAGCACAGTGACGCAATCATGGCTCACTGCAACCTCCACCTCCCAGGTTCAAGCAATTCTCCTTCCACAGCCTCCTGAGTAGCTGGAATTACAGGCATCTGCCAGCACGCCCGGTTAATTTTTGTATTTTTTGGTAGAGACGGGGTTTCACTATGTTGGCCAGGCTGGTCTCGAACTCCTGAACTCAGATGACCCACCTACCTCGGCTTCCCAAAGTGCTGAGATTACAGCCATGAGCCACCGTGTCCATCCGTCTCTCTTGTTAATCTGTCTATTGTAACAGGGGTCTCAGCCAAGAACCTAGAAGGGTAGAAGAGAAAGATTTTTTTTTCCCTCCTTTACACCCAGCACTGGTAGCCTTCTCTCATCGTTCAGTTCCAGTTCAAAGGTCAGTCCTACAGACATGACTTTTCTCCTGGCCAACCTAAATGAAAGTCTCACATCCCAGCCCCCACCTACGTGTCAGACATACACTCTCTGTCATGACACCTTATTTTCTTTCAAGCATTTATCACCAACTCACACTTTCTCCTTTATATGTGTGTTTATCAGGCCTGGCACAGTCATGCCTGTAGTCCTAGCACTTTGGGTGGCCGAGGCAGGTGGATCACTTGAAGTCAGGAGTTCAAGACCAGCTTGACCAAAATGGTGACTAGTAGCATATGCCTGTAGCCTCAGCTGCTTGAGAGGCTGAAGCACAAGAATTACTTGAATCCAGGAGGTGGAGGTTGTAGTGAGCAGACACTGTGCCATTGCACTCCAGCCTGGGCAACAGGGTGAGACTCGTCTCAGGAAAAAAAAAAAAAAAAAAAAAAAACCTCACGGCCAGGTGCAGTGGCTCACGCCTGTAATCCCAGCACTTTGGGAGGCTGAGGCGGGTGGATCACAAGGTCAGGAGATCGAGACCATCCTGGCTAACATGGTGAAACCCCGTCTCTACTAAAAATACCAAAAATTAGCCGGGTGTGGTGGTGGGCACCTGTAGTCCCACTACTACTCGGGAGGCTGAGGCAGGAGAATGGCTTGAACCCGGGAGACGGAGCTTGCAGTGAGCCAAGATCGCACCACTGCACTCCAGCCTGGGTGACAGAGCAAGACTCTGTCTCAAAAAAAAAAAAAAAAAAAAAACCTTCACAAAAACTATATATGTGTTTATCATCTACTTCCATCCTCTAAGAAGTTAAAGATTTTGTCTTTATTACTGTTGTAACCTCAGAGTCTAGAAAAAGTGTCTGGTTAGTATAACTTAAGAAATATGCATTAATATTGAAAAGATCCCTGGGCTGGGAGTCCTGAGACCTGTATTTAACTCTGGCACCACTACTGGTTTGTTTGCAGGGGATGCTGGACAAATTAACCTTCTAGACTCTCAGTTTGTCTCTTCATCTACAGATTAGATTAAATGACTTCTACAACCCAATGCTAGTCCTAAAACACTGATTCTGACATCCTGACTCACACTGGGGACCTGGGAATAGAGTTTGTTGACTTTTTTTGTTGTTGACCCCAAAGGAGGTGTTACACTAAATGAGAAACTGCTGCAAGCCTCAGTCATCCCTATTGACAAAGAGATTTTGCTCAACGATGTTAACAATGAACTTTGTAGTTAGTGCCTTGAAGGTGAGTTATGTGTATAGAAAAAGCTACTCAGAGGTTTTCTTTGTTCATAGAAATTAATATTCAGGTTGGGCGTGATGACTCATGCCTGTAATCCCAGTACTTTGGGAGACTGAGGCAGGTGGATCACCTGAGGTCAGGAATTTGAGACTAGCCTGGCCAACATGGTAAAATGCCATCTCCACTAAAAATACAAAAATTAGCTGGGTATGGTGGTGGCACGTGCCTGTAATCACAGATGCTTGGGAGGCTGAGGCAGGAGAATCACTTGAACCTGGGAGGCAGAGGTTGCAGGTAAGCCAAGATCGTGCCATTGCACTCCAGCCTGGGCAACAAGAGTGAAAAATTTCTTAATTTAAAGGATTTTAAATTCCCCCCCCCAAAAAAAATTAATATTCAATTTAACAGAATTACAATTAAAAACTTCTAGTTCTGCTGGCTTTTAATTCGGTCCAAAAATTTTATTGTGTTTTACAAGTCTAGTGAATTTTAACAACTACTTTGATGGGTTTTTTGAGTGATACTTAGTCCCATTTAAAATTTGGTTATTTAAATGCCTTTAAACATTTTAAATTATATTTCTTCTTCTTTTTTTTTTTTTTTTTTTTTTTTTTTTGAGACGCAGTCTCGCTCTGTCGCCCAGGCTGGAGTGCAATGATGCGATCTCGGCTCACTGCAAGCTCCGCCTCCCGGGTTCACGCCATTCTCCTGCCTCAGCCTCCTGAGTAGCTAGGACTACAGGCACCCACCACCACGCCCAGCTAATTTTTTGTATTTTTAGTAGAGACAGGGTTTCACCATGTTAGCCAGGATGGTCTCGATCTCCTGACCTTGTGATCCGCCCTCCTTGGCCTCCTAAAATGCTGGGATTACAGGCATGAGCTACTGTGCCCGGCCGTATTTCTCCACTTTTATTAATCAAAGACATATATGGGATTGTTAGGAATACTGATTAGCATGAGCTAAGCTAAGCATAGGGGAGGGAGGGATATCCTTCACTGTACCTTTACTCTTCTATGGACTCTTTGGCTGGGTCTGGGAGCCAAACTGACGTAAGGCAAATGAAGAAGAGAAAAGCATGCATGTTTTACCTGTGTGGGGGGGATCTCCACCAGAGTGTGAAGTTCCAAGAAACGGCCAAAGCGAGATGCTTTTATAATGTTTAGACAAAAATGAATTTGTGAAGAAATGACAGGACAAAGAAATCTGCCTAGGGTAGTGAATTCTAGAGGAGTCACCAGGAGGTATACATGGGGTGTAAAGCTAGTGGCAGAGTCTATTAATTCAGTCCTGTTGCAGTGCCAAGTCCCAGGTTCCAAAGTTAAGAACTATTCTTTTGTCCTGGCAGTGGGAAGGCACCTGTCGCAAAGAAATCTTTATGGCTTGCACCTGACAGGAAAAGATAGGTCAGCCTTTTCCTGAAACTATAATTTTTCCAGTGTTTTCAGCTTGACATAATCAATATGGCATATTTGGGTATAGTATGTCTTTACTCCTTCATAGGAAAGAATCTCCAGAATGATTTGGTAGTTTCAGCCAAATCAGAGGAAATTGGGGTGCTAGTTAAATATATTTTTCTTAGCCTTATCACAAACTAGTTCTTTCATAATCTTCTAGTGTTTAAAAAGAAATACAGATCTGGGCCGGGCACGGTGGCTGACCCTGTAATCTCAGCACTTCGGGAGGCTAAGGCAGGCCGATCACTTGAGATCAGGAGTTCGAGACCAGTCTGGCCAACATGGCAAAATCCCGTCTCTACTAAAAATACAAAAATTAGCCAGGTGTGGTGGTGCGACCCAGCTACTCGGGAGGCTGAAGTAGGAGAATCACTTGAACCTGGGAGACAGAGGCTGCAGTGAGCTGAGATAGCACCGCTGCACTCCAGCCTGGGTGACAGAGTGAAAGTCTGTCTCAAAAAATAAATAAATAAAAAATAATTTTAAAAAATAAAGAAATACAGACATCCAGTTTCCACACCCAACAATCTAAAATATAATCTGTTGGGGTGGGAATCTTAAATTTTAACAAGCGTTGTCCTTGTCGTTCAGGTGGTTTAGACCTCACTGTTCCTTGAACAACACTTTGAGAAGCAATCCAGTAGAAATTTTGAAATATTGAAAATAGTTTCCTGACCTCCCTCTGAATTGACTTCACAGGTCTGGTGACTTCAGGTTGGGAACCTCTGAAAGGGTGAATAATTACCAACTCAATTCAGCTGTTCGGCCTTAGGCACTGCTTCAGCTGAAGCTCAAGAAGCTATGACTAAGTTGACCTTTTGTCATATCTCTTTTCCTCCCTGTTTATTTAAGTTACCATCTTAACTGGCTGCTGAAGTCAAAAGTGCTTTTGTTCTCTGCATGAATGGTTTGATTCACATCACACCAATATAGCTTCAAAGGGAGAAAAGTCTTTTACCTTTGGATAATCTTTCCCTCCCCCTACAAATGCCACAACTTGGCCAAAGGATTTTAAAGATTTTAGGTTTTAACTATTTCAGACTCTTCAGGTTACTTCTCTCTCCTTTTTCTTCTTGGAAGAAATAGGCCAAAAGAAATAACATCCACTCACAGCATTTTTAACAAAGGCAAATTCCTGCACTTAAGACAGCAATTCGCAAATTAGGAACTTAAAAAGAACAGATTACAGGAGCCACCTCCAGAGAACCTGATTTGGGAGGTGTGGGATGGGGCTTGGGAAACTGTATTTTGATTCAGTGATTAGCTAGGTCTGTGAATCAACATTTTAGTGAATGAATCCCAGCAGATTACTTGCCCAAAGTTGGATGACCAAGAAGTGACAAATTCTAACTGGGAGTACTCTGTTCTCTCCACTCTCTCATGCTATGGTGATGATGGAAAGACAAGGAAAGGAAGAAATCAAAGGCAGTCCAAGCTACCTGCTGTTTGTAGAACCTCATGTTCTCTCATTCACTTCTCTCCTTACCTCCTTGCTCTTGCCATGTTTCAGCTGCCCTGGATTTTTTACACTGCATGCATGATCATGCATGATTGTCTTTTGTCTTCCTGCTTTCATACAAGCTGTTCTTTCAGTCTGGGATTCCTTTATGCCCAACTCCCTTTTCTCCCTGGTAAACTTCAAGACTCCATTCAAATATAACCTACTATGTGAAGCTTCCCTAACACCCCAGGCTGAGTATATCCTTCCCTTCTCTGTACTCAATTCGATTTTTGTACATGCAGGAATTGTGGTGCTGAGAAACTCATGTTCTACCACCTGTAATTTATTTGAAATACTTCTTCATAGATGACATGATATATATGAGTGTCAGTTAGTGACAAACTCTACAAGTTGATAAAGTATCCTAAATAGGTACAATCTCAAAAAGTGATGAATTGGCATTTCCAAGCTCCTATAGTCTACATTCTGGGAGAGTTATTATAACCTAATCACTTGGAAATTACTGTCTAAATTGAGATCAAGGGATAATAGAAATATTTTTCCATGGGTGAAATGGATGGCATTCAGGATAATTATACTGCCCGGAAAGATATTGCAAACACCTCTGTCTTCCATGAATGGGATATAAGAACCTGGCAAACCCAGCAATCTTGTGTTCACCCCACTTAACAGGAGCAATCTAGATTAGACAGTTAGCTGAAACCTGCTGCTGGAACGTAGGCCCCTCTGTCACCAGAACACCTTTCATGCAAGGTACTGTCCTGAGTGACTAAAAACAGAAACTAGGACTTCACTGAGCCTACAGGGACAGATTGTATGACAGTGTGTGTATTTGATTTTTTCACATCCATGCTAATAAATGTCTGCTTGGCAGAATTTGGTCTGAGACTTGCTTTTATTGTACCATACAAACAGTAGTGAGGTTGTGTGAGAGGGCACAAATAGCTCTCATTTACCTTTGGTCTAAAGGTTTAGTAGAGTCTGCTAAGAGAACCTGACACCTATGAATGGCCAGATTGTCTTGTGACAGCAATCTTATTTATCTTTGTATACCTAGTGATGACAGTGCCTGATATAGTAAGTACTCAATAAATGCCTTTTTTTGTCTTTAATTCATATAAATATAAAACAAAAAAGAAATTGGACCAAGTTAATGATCTTCAACTGTTTGGTAGAATTACATAATCTGTGTGAAGGTTTTTATTTAAGCTGTGAAAGTTTTTATTTAAGCAGAGTGGCAACGATCAGGTTGTGAATAACAGACAATTTCATTTATAGACTCTGCTTATTTGGGGAAGCTTTGAATAAAAATTACTAATACCAGCTTTTGATGAAGCCACTGCTTCAGGTGAAGTGCCTTTTGAATAGAAATAAAAATATATTAAAATAACGGTGATACATATGTTTTATGAAGTTTTTATGCTCCTCACCCCCCTCCCCAAAACACCACTATGCAATTGCCCCCAAAAAGGGCAGCTTTAAGAATAGCTGGTGGGAATCTATGACATACTCATTAGCAAACAGTGGTATTCATTTTTCAACACTGTCAAGAAAATTCATCTAAAGAAATTATAAGCCTAAAGAGTTCCTACATTGGCTATTTATCATTAGAAGCATTTCACACAATGAATAGGCTTTACACGTTGTTAAGCATCTCCAGGAACATTGCTCAATGAAATTTGTTGGAAAGATGATTGAATATTATTTAAGTAGAACTTTACACACAATAAATAGTACATTTGCAGACTGCTGAGAAAATTGATGAAAAGTATAATGTTCCATTTTGGACTCTAAACAAAAGGCAATCAATTAGCAGAAGCAGTTTGAATAATGTGAAAGAAACTGCCTAGAAGGTCTCCTGCTGAAAGATCAGACCTCAGCCTGAAATAACTGCTTTTGCATTAAAAAGATCTATGGCTTGGCATAAACACAACACAAAAGGGAAGTAAGAACAAAATCCATTTCTGGACTGGCATTCCTCCCCAGAGCTGGATTTCTCCTGAGTCCCCTTTCTTTTCATTGTCTCACCTTTATTATGGGCTGCATTTCAACTTCCTATTGAGTCCACAGCCAAACTCTGTGCCAACCTTTCATGTATCCTCCCTAGCAGAGATTTTAAGTGATCTAAGGAGGGAACATTAACAAGAAGTCTAGAGAGTGTTACTGATTTCCCGAACTAGCCTTACAAAAATAGGCAGCTGAACCTTGCTCTACATCAAGGGACCAAAATTACTGTTGAACAAGTCTCACACAAAACAGTTTTAGATCATGGACACATATTTACAAAAAATAACTATTATCTCACAGGTAATTTCATATTACTTGTGTATTTTCTTTGCATAATCAATTCAATCGATTTGCATATGGGGGAAATCAGAAGTCTTAGAAAAGACGTTATATTCTAAAACAAAACAAAATACCATCCTAAAACACATTGAACTTGAGGAGTTCCAGCTAGGAAAGTGAAATCTGCTGACTATGTAGCTAGTATTTCTAATAACTGACTTCAATTAGTGAGCTAACTTACTGGATTGTGTGACACTCTCTATTTCCTCTGTAAAACAGACTACCTGAGGCTGGGCACAGTGGCTCATGCCTGTAATCCCAGCACTTTGGGAGGCTGGGATGGGTGGATCACCTGAGGTCAGGAGTTTGAGACCAGCCCTGTCAGCATAATGAAACCCCATCTCTACTAAAAATACAAAATGTAGCTGGGCACGGTGGTGTGTGTCTGTAATCCCAGCTACATACATTTATGTAAAAGGAAAAATGGAACTCATTGCAAGGAAGAAACGATTCTGTCCCTCTAAGACTCTGGCTGAATATTTATGCTGAATGATCAGTAAGATGGTAATATATGTCAGTCATTAAACACTATAGAGTTGGCCATAACTGATTGCATTTTTTAAATAACTTCTCCATTATGAATCCATTTATTATTATATATTTAATTAATATTGATTTTGAGATTGAGGGAACTGGATAATAAAAACATATTGTATTTATTACATTGGATTTTCATTAAATAGTAACTTTTGTAGCAAAGCTCTGTTGTTTTTTATTAATATGACAAAAGGAAATATTATTGCATTGTTACAATCAATCCAAGAGATAAAATATTCAAAGTGTACCATGAGAGTTCTCTTGCAGAAATAACAGAGGAAGAGCTATAAATAAATAAAAGTATGCGTGTCTTCTGAAAATATTAAAGAAAAAACCAACATCTCCAGTTGGTTCTTGGAAAAACAATTGTCTCTTATATTTGAAATTATGTAGTTACCTTATGTTTTTTCATTAAACATCAATTACTGTGTCAATTATGCCTATTTACTGTAATTGATCACAGTGCCTTATACTAATGTCCTATTTATAAATTTGAATTTTAGAAAACACATATAAGGGATTCAGTTTAGAAATAGAATACATTCAGGACTGATACTTCCATAACTTTGTGTTTATCTTCCTGTGGTTCAATCAGAATGAAATTTGGAATGTTTATTAACATTTTTATCTTCCTGATAATACTATTGATCTGTCAGCTGACATGCTGTCCTTCACATGTGAAAATTACCCTTCTGGTTTGTTGTGAATCAAGTGTGAGAACTAAGATGTCTTTTCTCTCCTGGTGTGCTATCTACCCATGTTCTTTTGCTGAATTCCCTTTTTGACCGTTGGAATGAGAGGGCTGCCCAGTGAGTGGAACAACTATGGCCATGAAGCAGCACAAGGTGATTGCTTCTTGTGGGGATGGAGCCCAGGCTGGCTTGGCCTTTTGAGCACTACGCTTTGACCCTTCTAGCTGTTGCCTTAGTGAAATGCACTAGTACAGCTTGCTGCTTTGAATGACAGGAATTTTTCCACATGAAGATACCTGGTATTAGTAACAGGCTTCTTTGTATCTGCACACTCTCCCTTTTACTTGAAACTTGGAGGTATAATTGACTTAATACTCATTTTAATTTAAAGTTATTTCTCTTTAGATAGGAAAACGATTCTGAAAATGCAAGGCTAGATTTATCGTTCTCTCTCTTTTGAGACCTTTATGGATTATGTCTCTCCATGGAGGAAACTAGTGTCCTTCACACATAGAATAGGTGGGAGGGATGGAGGCATCCTTTCTGCTTTAGTGAAAGCTTTCAATATGGAAATATGACTTAGTGAATCAAGCTGCCATATTGTGCAGGGTGTACCTAAGGCAAAAGCTAAGTCAAGAGCAGGCTGATTTGTAACATTAGTGCAGATAGAGACATCTACCATATAAACCACTCTGCCTGGCCCATGCCATCATTGAGGGGCTGGTGGGACTGGAACAGAGATTCTAGCCCAGTGATGGTTGAAACACAAGGTACATTTGGAGTTACAGCTTTTTTTTTTTTTTTTTAAGTCTTTCATATTGAAGTCCTATAATGAAATAATTTAAGTTTATTGCAGCTTTATTCCCCTGAAGGGAAACAGTATTTTTTGTTTTTCTTCATTTTTTTTTTTTTGTTTGTTTTTTGCTAACCAGGAATCTACAGGGCTGAGGGTCTACATGTGGAAGGAATGTTACATCATTTACTTGAATTATTTATTTATTCAACACCATTATGTGCCAGAGATTGTGCTTAATGCTCAGAATGTAAGATAAAAGGCAGAGATGGTACCTGCTCCCATGGAACTCACTACTTCACTCTGGATTAACTATGGAGGTCCATGGACAGACAAAAAGCAAACATGCAAACAAAATTTTAAAAATCTGTATTTGGCTGGGCGCTGTGGCTCATGCCTGTAATCCCAGCACTTTGGGAGGCCGAGATGGGCGGATCACGAGGTCAGGAGATCGAGACCATCCTGGCTAATACGGTGAAACCCCGTCTCTACTAAAAAATACAAAAAACTAGCCGGGCGTGATGGTGGGTGCCTGTAGTCCCAGCTACTCAGGAGGCTGAGGCAAGAGAATGACCTGAACCCGGGAGGCGGAGATTGCAGTGAGCCGAGATTGCGCCACTACACTCCAGCCTGGGCGACAGAACGAGACTCTGTCTCAAAAAAAAAAAAAAAAAAAAATCTGTATTTATAGCTTGTGAAGGAAATAAAAACCAGTAGAGGGATCAGAGGTCTGTGTTGACACTAGTACAAACTTTTCCTGACATTGAGCACCCCAAGATCAGGGTTTAAGATACCCAGTGCTGGGGTACCCCATAAGACACTGGAAAGAAGGGATCACCTTCCTCATCTCATTGCCGAGGCTCAGAGAAATGTCCAGTAGGCAAGGTGAACTTTCAAGATGTTCTTTCTTTGTCATTTGCTTATGAGGAGAAAATTTCCATTTCCTAAGCCATTTACTATCTCCTGCAGCTTTTTCCAATAATTGTTTCATATGGCCCAAGGGTAAAGTTTCTGTCAGAGTTCTTAGCACATACATAAAGGTATTCAACTGTCACCTTAATGAATTTATGTACTGCTACATTAAATGGAAAATGTACCACTTGGATGAAACCAAAGAAACCTGAAAATAGGGTTTAGAAAATTACACTGTTACTATGGCAATATCATCTCCTTGGCAGTTGAAGAAAATCATTTAATATAGGTATAAAACTCTAGTAAATATTGGACAGCTTTATGGAAATGTAATAAACTAGTCATATATCAAAAAGCACTAAAACTCATTTTGCATTTATGGCACACAGCAAAATTATAATACAGATGAGGACTAAATGACCTATAAATGTTAAACACATAGTTAAGCATAGAATATGTCACCCAGAGTCTTCGTGGTGTTTCTGTGCAATATGTTCAAGTCAGATCCAATTATGTGGAGAAACACCTGCCTTTTTCTAAGCCTATGTATATTTTGGCTCCTTTCTGGGGCAGAAAGGCAGAACAGAAACCATATCCATTTGCCTGCAGTTAATCAGGTAAGATAGCATGTGAAATGAGCAAGCCTCTGTCCTCTGATATGAATTTAACAGGGTAAATGCTGATAACATTGTTACCCTAGTCCTGTTACTGCTCAGCCTGATCCAAAATATAATTGCATTTTATGTTGTATGCCACATACTCTAGTTTGTGAGGAAACCATTGATTTTACTCGCAAGACATAGCTGTTGTTTTGTACTTTTTCAGACGCCACTGTAAGAAGCTGAGCTTACAGGTGTTTTGAATAACAGTCCTGGGATATAAAAGCTATTCCATTTGTAGGGAGCATTTTACCTTGCAAAGAAACAGATTTCTCCCCAGCGGATGGTCCAGATTTCCTGCAGAAAAAAAATAAACAAACAAACAAACAAACAAACAAAAAACCCCTGAAAGGCACAGGGTCTTTCTAGGACACAAAGAGGAGGCATTTCCAGCTAAGACATTGAAAGTGAATGTGCATATTTTTACCATGTAATTCACGCAGCTATTCTGTGATAATCAAGGTGGGGTATACTGCTTACTCATAAGATGGCCAAAGTGAAACAGTCAGTCAATTATCACAATCTCAAAATGCAAAACAACAGAAGTGACTGATGGTTTTCATTGAGTCAGCCAGTGAGCTAAAGCAAAGTCATCAATCTAGGAACTCCATGTGGGCAAACCATAGGCACTATTTTTGCTTTTTATGATTCGTACTCCTAGTATCTCACACGTGACTTTGAAGGTTTCCAGCGTCTGTTTCTTTGATTCCTATGCTTGAGAAGTTCTCAATGACTCTGGCTCCAAATTCTTCAGGCAGCTTTTGCACTCTCCTTCAGCACTGGTTGCTCTGCTTTCCAGCTCTACAGGGACATCACTTAGTGCATATTCCTAACCTCTTTTTAGGACTCTGTTGAATCCTGTACTTGCTTAAAGGAATCTATTGCATGGAAGAATTGAGAGCAGCATTTATTGAAGAGCATTCTTAGGTAAAATTGTTGGCTTGGCAGGGGACAAAAAAGACAAAGAACTGCAATATAATTAAATGCAAAATGATTGCTTGTTTTACTTTCTATTAGAATGTAACATTTGAAGTGAGAAGTGGGGAACGGATGATGCTGTACAGGTAGATAATGATAATGGGAACACTGGTGGAATGCTTTTTAAATGTTAGGCATGAAGAGTTTTACATGGATCATCTCATTTGATCAGTAAAAGTTGTAAGGTAGGTATTAGTTTATATTTTTCAGAAGAAGAACTAGATTTAAAAAAAAATAACTTGCTTAAGGTCATGTAACAATAAAGCAGTAGTGCCAGGACTCAAACTCATGTCTAATTGAATCTAAGTCCAAGCTTTAAACCACTACACTATGCTAAGGTAAAACTAGTCTAATTGTAGCTCTGTACAATATAGCAATCTCTCTAATGGAAACAAAGGGAACTATAATTAACCCCCATCATAGAATTAAAACTTAGAGCATCTCTGCACCACTAAATCCCTGAAAGGCCATGCACGTTAGGGCTGTCCTTGGGGGACCAGAGAGCTGGTGCAGAGCCACAAGAAAGATGTCAGAAAATTGATGGTCAGCCCAGCTCAATACTAAGTTAGAAAAGTGAAAGTGAACAGTGAGTTGGGAAATAAAATCGTTAATCAGAGGCTGGAAAGAAGGTATAAATCAAGACATGGCTAATGTGAATATAAAGAGTTTGATTCTGACTGGATGTTGCAAAATCAGAAATCTGGCTGATGTCCAATCCCGTTGGTCCAGGATCAGCAATACCCTAAAGAACCTTGATAGAAAGAAAGGGAGAGACAGAGAAAGAGAGAAGGAGAGAGAGAGATAGAAATTAGTTTGCATATGATGTATTCTTATTATTTAAAAATTAGAACATTCAGGGACATTTTTTTCAAAAGAAAATTTATCATAGTTTCCACCTTGAAAAGAAAATCACAGTTGTAACATTTCTATGTATTTCCTTCTAGACTTTTCCTCCTCTAGGTAAAAGATTTGCATACTTCTACACAAATGTACCAAAATATATATGCAGTTTAGTGTCCAACTTATTTCTTTTAATATAATGTATTCTACATTATTATAATTTTATAAGCATTATTTTATCTATGTAATATTCTGTTATTTAACTGTACAGTTATTTGCTTATGCCTTTGATTAGATGCTAGAGAATTAGCATTTAACAATTTTAGCTGGTATCAATATCAATTCTCTGATATGTATTGCTTCTCCTTTCCAATTTAGGACTATTTCTTCACTGATAGCCCAGGTAGAATGTGTAGGTTGAAGGTTAAAGACAGGTTTTTTTTTTTTTTTTTTTGAGACCTAGTCTCGCTCTGTCGCCCAGGCTGGAATGCAGTGGCCCAATCTTGGCTCACTGCAAGCTCCGCCTCCCGGGTTCACACCATTCTCCCGCCTCAGCCTCTCGAGTAGCTGGAACTACACCCAGCTACTACACCCGCCACCACACCCAGCTAATTTTTTGTTCTTGCATTTTTATTTATTTTATTTATTTATTTACTTATTTTGCGACAGAGTCTCGCTCTGTCGCCCAGGCTGGAGTGCAGTGGTGAGATCTCGACTCACTGCAAGCTCCGCCTCCTCGGTTTACGCCATTCTCCTGCCTCAGCCTCCCGAGTAGCTGGAACTACAGGCGCCCGCCACCTCGCCTGGCTAATTATCAGTAGAGATGGGGTTTCACCATGTTAGCCAGGATGGTCTCCATCTCCTGACCTAGTGATCCGCCCACCTCAGAAGTGCTGGGATTATAGACGTGAGCCACCGCTCCTGGCCTAAAGACAGGTTTGACCTCTGACACGTTACTTGTTTTCACTTCCTTCAGTAGCGTTTAAGGGTACTCTTTCGCTATATTATAAGCATTAAGTTTTTATAAAAAGAAAAACAATCACAAATATTAGGCAGAAAATGACAATGTATTGATAGAAAAATTACGTATCTTGGATTCCTAGTAAGCAGGATATTTTCCCCTGAGATGGCTAGTTATTTGCATTTCCACTTTTTGTGAATTTTCTGTGCATATCCATTTCCCATTTATGTTTTGCGATCTTTTCCCCCGTCTTATTGGGAAGTACATGTGGTACATACGGAAGAGTGTATAAAACGTATGTACAGCTTGAAATATAATTCTACAGAGAACTGTGCAATCAGCTCTCAAGTTAGGAACCACAAAGTAAAAGGTTGTTTCCTCATTCCCCTTCCTGCCTGCTGGCCCAAGGCCCCATTTCCCTCCTAGACCATGGTCTTCTCCAGTGTTTGCTCTTCCCACCTCCCTCCCTCACCCAAAGCATCCTGACTTTGGATTATCAATCCCTTGCTTTTCTTAATATTTTTATTACCTATGTAGGGATTCATAAACAGTTTAGTTGTGCCTGTTTTCGAACTTCATAAAAATGAAATCATACTCTGAACTCCCATGAGTGGATCATTTTGCGTAACATTTGGTTTGTAGGATTCATTCATGTTAATGTATGGAGCTGTGGTGGGTCACAGTAATTTTTCTATCTGTTTATTTCAGCAATTTCAAATATGATAGAAAATGTTCTCTATCATGTTTAAGGCAAATGTTTTCCCAGTTTTAAAAAGTTTCTTATAATTTGGGTTATATTTTAACACAGAGACATTTTAGACAAGTTTACATAGTAAAATCTATTGATCTTTTTCTTTATGAATTATTTTATTCCTTTGAAACTTAGAGGGACCTTCTCCTTCAGGATGTTGATAAATATTTGCTCTTATTTTAGCTCTTTCATGATTTGATTTCTTTTTTTGAGAAAAAAAAAAAAAAAAACTTTAGCACTCTAATCCATCTGTATTTATTCTGGCTTATGGTTTGATTTGCCATTGAGATCGATTTTCCTTCCAAATAGGTAACTGCTTATTGAGTAATTCTTTCCCACACCCACTGGGGCTGCTTTCTTTGGGTAGTCGAGATGAGGCAGAGCTGGATTTACAGATGTAAGGCAAGAAAGCAAGTAAGTCCAGGCACAGTGTTGGACAGAGCGGGAGTGATTTAGTATAAAGTTGCTTACTAGCCATGGCTTGTCTTCCCACAGACTCTATTTATGTGAGAAATGCACTTCTGCCATTGCTATTTTGTCATTTTTGTCACTTGCAGCTGCACCTAATTTTAACAAATTCTGATTCACCCTATTTGCTCTTAATCATTAGACAAGAAATGCAGCTTTTCCTTCTCTTTGTATATATAAGAAAGCCTCTCAAATAATAGATAAGAAATATTAGACTTTATCTCCATCTTCAGTGTTGCAAAGCCCTTTTTTGGCCATTTCATCCAGATTGCTTTTTCCTGATTTGCAGAGTTTTCTTTTGGCTTCCTGAAATGCTTCAATGTTCCTCCAGCCTGGGATTAATTCTATGTAGAATGGAGGATTGTTTGGTATTTCTCTTAACATAGATTAATTTTATTTCTTAATTTTAGGGTGGTGTTGTATCTTTTGGTTATTTCTTAAATGAGCATAATAGTTGTTAAAAAATAAGGTTATACTTTTCATTGGTGCATTTGTTCTTTTCTGACTTGTGTGCATTCGAAGTGAATAAATGATATTCTGGCCTAGAGAATCACTCATCACTTGGTGCCTTGTTGTGTACACAAAAGCCAAAGAGCATAATAATAATAGTGGGAGGAAGGCCAGAGAGAAGATGATGAAAACTGCACGAGAAACAGTGTACATCTCTGCTTATTAGATATGGGTGTCTAATTCAATAAAATGATTTTTTAAAGTGTGTGTATATTAATGTCTCATGGTCCTGAGCAGAAGATAATTATGTCTTCGTTTCAGTCAGAATTGCAATTCAGAAACAGGTTCTGGAAGTAAATATTAAATAGTAAATGAATAATAGCTCAGAGTTTGCCTACTCATTGCTTCTCAGAGAATGCAAGATGAATTACAGGGTCTATTAAGATGGTTTTAGTTGAGTAATTGGGACTTTTGTGCTTTGCTTGCCTGTTTCCTACTCTTTTTCTGGATTGAGTTGTTTATTTGGTTTACATTCCCCTAAACAGAATTCTTTTTTTAAGCATCAGAGTAAATACTGGTTCACATCAATAGACACATAAAAAGTTATTGAAGAGTCCGAGTGGTGTGGAGCATGGAGTTTGGAATCAGGAACACCTGGTTCAAAGCCCACTTCTACAATTTACAGGGCACTTGACCTCAGGCAATCTATTTGATATCTCTGAGTCTTAATTTCCTTGTGTAAATAGAAAAAGTGGTATCTTATTTCCAGTTTTGTTCTGATACTTTTTCTTTATTTCAGAATTTCCAAGTTACTAGAATATGGGTAACCCATAAAACAACTGGCCATATAGTGCCTACTGATGATATGGTGACTGGGACATAGCAAGCACTTAGCAATTATTTGTTAAATAAAGGAGTGGCAATTATGTGTCTACACCTCTATACTTTATATTTAGTTTCCCTTAGAATTCCCACAAAACAGATACAGTGTGTTGCCATGAATGGCCTTGATGGTAAGAATGGAGTTGGGAGGGTGGATAAAGATTTCAGGTGTAAGACAGGATGTAGTGTGTGTGTGTGTGTGTGTGTGTGTGTGTGTGTGTGTGTGTGTGTGTGTGTAAAAATCCAGAGCCCATCAAAAGACATCTGGTTGGCTTTGGTATTTCACTCACATAAGGAAATGTAAACAGACAGCTCTGTTTGGATTATGACTCTTAAAAGCTATCAGCCTATTTCAGGTATCAAGTAGTTTGTAGTTTTGACGTTGGCTCTACCCCACTGAGAGATATAAACCCTCTCAGGTGCAGCATTTTAACGTTTAGATTTTTTCTCAGGATTCTGAGCCAGGGGAAATAAACTGAAGAAATTAAGTGAGGTCAACAGATTGTGCATAAAGACGGTCTCCTTTCTGGAAGTAAGAGTCAGGGAACTCCTCTCCCAAATGAATGGATTGATGTTCAGGAGAATTTGAGTGAATTACTTCAGAAAGCTACTGCACAAGAACTTGTGTGATGGTGACTTGCTTGATTACACATCTGTGAAATTCAGTGTCTCCAAACCACAAGGTTTAAACCACAGTGTTTAAAGCACATACATTTCATTGAGGTACAAATTGATTGGAATCCTTGGCATCCCTTTAGCTCCATACCAACTAATCTTTATTAGGCTACTTTGATTATATGTCTGACCTTTTTGTCTCCCCTCTGTCTTCCATCCTTTCCTCTCCTTAACTAGATAAAACAAGATAATATGTAAAAAAGAAACTTTTATTTAATGGCAAAGTACTATGTCCACATCAGAATAATAACTTATTGATGTATTTAGCCACCCAAATTAACCTGCAACTTGGTCCCAAAAGCAAAACGCACTTGGAAAAAAAGGTTTCTAGAATTAAAACTTTTTTTCTCCTTTGTGAACTTTTTCTTTACAACCAAACCTACTGAGAACATGTGCTTCATCTTTTTTGATACTTTGTTCCTTTGTGTTCTTACTGCACCAGATTGGACTGTGGCATCCCCGGGTTTATAGCATTTCTATTTTCACTGCATCTGTAGCTTGACTTAGACCTCAAAGTGCTAAAGTGTGAGATGAACATCCTACCTGAGCTATGGATGATGGTGTGTCTAAGAAAGAAAGTAACATGCTCTCTACATCTCATGACTGCCCTTGAATCATTTGATCACAGTTCATTTGTCTTTTTATTTGCTGAGAAAACATTTCATGAATCTGTGTGAGATTTATTACAAGATTTATTAGAAGTTTACCATTTCATCTATTTCATCTTCAACATTTTTACATTTTAAATCTGATAATTAAAATTAAGAAAGTAGTCTCCATTTTTCTTTAGCCACGAAAGCCTCCTGGCTTTTATTTACTTTTATTTTTATTTTGACACAGAGTCTCGCTTTGTTGCCCAGGCTGGAGTGCAGCAGCGCGATCCCAGCTCACCGTAACCTCCACCTCCTGGGTTCAAGCAATTCTCCCGCCTCAGCCTTCTGAGTAGCTGGGATTATAGGTGCTCACCACCATGCCCAGATAATTTTTGTATATTTAGTAGAGACGGGGTTTCACCATGTTGGTCAGGCTGGTCTTGAACTCCTGACCTCGTGATCTGCCCTCCTCGGCCTCCCAAAATGCTGGTATTACAGGGGTGAACCACTGGGCCCGGCCCTCGTTCATCCTTCTAAGACCCACTTTAAATACCATTTCCTCCATGAAATATTTTCTAGCCCCATCACACCAATCAGCTATGAACCTTCTGAAACCCCAGTATATTAATTTACATCAATATTACAGAACATGTATCCCTACTAGCATTATTAGTATTGGTATACTTACTTTTGCTGATACGACGTGCAGCTGCAATGTTCCTGGCATTATGCTGGGTGCTTAATTTACATTATTTTATTCAAATTTTAGGATTTCACATCAACTCTATGAACTACATACAATCTCCATTTTAGAATTTAAGATACCAAGTTTGAATAAGTTGCTCAAGGACAAGTCTTAGATCCAAATCCAGATCTGTTTTCCACCAAAGCACATGCTTTCTCTATTAGACTATACTGCCTTTTTGTGGTTAAAGGCTCTCTTACTTAGTTGTATGCCTCTTGTAACTCCTCAGTGAAAGTGATTTGTATGTGGTGGGCCTGGGAGGGTGTAGGCTGGGAGCTGCCAGCATACATCATGTATTATATAGACCCTAAGATGGAAGTCAAAATGGAGGAGCACTGAACCAAGAAGAGAGACTAGGTCTGGGTGACATTACTTTAGCATCTGCATCATCCCAGACCTATCTTTGAACTGCTCAAGTACATGAACCAGTATAGTCCAGTACGTATTGGATTTACTGTTTATTAATTTTTCTAAAATGATAGATCAGGGAAATGTTGTAGGCTTTGATATCACCAAGATATTTGACAAAAAAATTGTTAAAATACATTCATGGACAAGAAGGTGAATTGTAGGTTGTCCAATATATACTCAAATTATGTTTATGTAGAGATAGCACTCTGGAAAAATTCTCCTTTGGGTATTTCACAAATCTTATCAATGTCTTAGAAGAAAATCTAGGTGAGCAAATATAAACTCTTATAGATGTTGAAAATAGTGCTTGTACATTGAATACCCAAATTCTAAATAGTCAGCACCTCATCCAATATGGTTATGGATAATGCAAAGGAAAAAACCTGGGATGTTTAGGTTAGTGTTTAGTGCTGGAAATCAGAGAGGAGGTGACAGAGTCTACCTGAAATTTTGCAGGGCAAGGTTAAAGCTAAGAAGCCAAGGCCAAAAATACCCAGAGGCAGCATTAGCATTAAAACCATTCAGATATAGGTTCAAATCATACTCTTGTCAATGAATAACTGTGGAACTTCAAGAAATTACTTAATCACTGAGCCCCACTTTCTGCACCTGTAGATACCTATCAGCTGGGCTGTTGAGAAATAAGGGGGGGCTGTTGAGGAATAACGCTTCCTATGTGGAAGCGTTAGGTACGTAGTAGATGCTCAATACATATGATTTGTTTGAAAGCATATTATGTACTAGGAGCTGGCTAATAATATACTGGAAACAAGGAGGGAAGGCCAAGGACCTGGGAGGTGGGGAAGCAGGAATAGTCATAAAGATGCATGAGTAATTCTGCAGAACATGATCTTTCTTATCTGGGAACAAATTTTTCCCCCATAACCTCTTAAGTGCTCCACTTAGCACCTTGTAAGAAGGAAAAAAGCAAGGTGATACAATCAATTTAACAGGGATAAGTGTTAAGTTCCATAATAATAATAATAATAATAATAATAATAATAAAACCACCATTTAGATAATTACAGAACACAATAAATTTGGTGGTATAGATCAATAATAACTTGATTAGAGTTCACAGAATGATACTGTTTCTAAAATGTTTGCCATCCTCAGAATGTTTTGATAGAAGCAGAGGGCACATAGTCTAACAATTATTAAGTAGCTTACTATTTGACCAGAGCAATTTCGCCGGAAACAATTTGATCAACATACCATGGTTCACAGATTGATGCAGTTGAAATAGATATTTCCTAGTCATAGATTTTTGGAACATTGGTAATTTTTGTATGTAATTTTCAGCCATTGAATCTTACTCTGCCTTAATTTTTAGAGTGAAAAGTTGGGACAACACCAGCGTTAATATTGGAATTCTTCATGGTTTTGGAGAGTACTTATCTTTTATTTATTATAAAAACACAAACCCATTATAGAAAAGCTGGAAAATACAAGCAAAGAACAACAACAAGAGATGCATCATTTTGCCCGTCCTTAGGTAACCACTGTTATTATCTTGGCTTATATCATTCCAGGTTCTTTTCCTTGCCTTCCATTTATCTGACAAAGGAAAGGACTGTGCTACAAAGTAGTGAGCTCTCCATTTTTGGAAGTTTTTAAGCAGAAGTAGGAAAATCTGTCAGAGAAGTGTCAGAGATATGATATAAAAGAAAGGTTAAATTTTATAATGTCTAGTTTTCTTCAACTTTAGGATTCTAAGAAAAATACAGGCCAGGCGTGGAGGTCAGGAGATCGAGACCATCCTGGCTAACACGTGAAACCCCATCTCTACTAAAAGATACAAAAAAAAAAAAAAAAAGAAAAAAAGAAAAATACAATAAATGCCATTGTAATGCTCACAAGGATTATTCATTTATATTGTATTTGTGGGATTCAGCTGAAAAATAACTTCTAAAATTCCAGCTCTGATTTGTAATTCATTCTGTCGTTTCTGAGGTGTTGGCTTGAATGCCTATATTTGATTTCTGTGCTTGAGTAAACCCACCCACTGGCCAGACTGAACCTCAGTGTGTTTGACATTTTCCCTTTTGAACAGCATCCAGCATAATGTAGCTTACTGGAAAAAATCTACACAGTATGACTCAGAAAGTCATGCAAGCATTTCTTTCTGTGGAATTCTTTATTTTTTTTCTCAAAATGAAAATAGATCACATTATTTGAGGATAAACAAATCTGAAAGTGTTTCCAGTAATATCTTTTTATGTATAAGCTGCTGAAGATTAACTAACAGTTCTTGGCTAAGATCTTGCTTCCTACCTAAATGTCTCAGTAAATACTGTCCTATTGAAATAAAATGCAACTTTTCAAAGTTTCCAACTGAAAATAGAAAATGAAGCCCTACTTCCCAGAAGGAGGAGTCATGCTTTCTTTTTGTTTAAGATGTCCGTAAATTATCCAACACAGGCCCAGCCATGCAGTGTACATTTAATGCCCTCTAAATGAAACTATGTAAGATAAAATTACAGCTTATGAAAAACCATGTAAGCTACATAGTCTAACAAGATCTGGATTCTTCTTCCTTTATCTTCCTTTGTTTTCTGATAAATTTCAGGAAATACTCCCAAACAAGCACATGTATTGTCAGTACTCGTAATTTAAAATTTATTATTATTTGGTTTTTGCTTTATTTTTTATTTTAGGTTTGGGGGTACATGCGAAGGTTTGTTGTTACATAGATAAACGCGTGTCATGGGGATTTGTTGTATGTATTATTACATCACCCAGGTAGTAAACCCAGTACCCTATGATTGTTTTTAAGGAGTTGTATTTTAAAAATGTTTTAAAATTATTAATGGAGGGTTATTAGCTGAACATGCACATTTGAGATGTTCTTTAGGTAGAAGGATTTCTATGCAACTAGGCAAGTACTTTTAGAAGGTATTGACTGTTGTAACGTTGGCAGTATAAAAGGAAGGAAGACAGGACCATAAGACTTGAGACAAAGGGAGCGGAAAAAGAAGTAAGCTACAGAATGTTTGATCTGATCAATAAATAATAAAAGAGTAGCTACATGTTTTGAGTATCTACATTGTATAAGTTAGATACTAGGTTAGGTGGTTTGTATATACATTGACTTTTATAGCCACCCTACAAGACACCATGATCATCTCCAACTTACAGATGAATGTTCTGAAGCTGAGGAGAGCTGGGATGCATAGTTTGTCCCATGATAAAGCTTACTTTCTTCACCCTATACCATATTGTCTCAGATGTGTCGTAAATAAAAACGGGAAAGACAAAGAATAAAAATGAAATCTTAAAATTCTCACAACATAACAGTTAACAAAGCAAACAGTCCAATTAGAAAATAGGTAATAGACATGAAACATTTCACTGAAAAGATATACAGAAGGCAAATTAAGCACATGAAAAGATGTTCTACATTGTTAGCCGTTAGGAACATGCAAATTAAAACCATAGTGAATTTAAAATTTAAATTAAATTAAAACCATACAGTACCTCTATCAGTGGCTAAAATAAAACAACAACAACAACAAATGTAGTGATGTAACCGTCCACTGGGTTCCTCTTTCCCACTGCCTAGACAGAGCCAATTTATCAAGACAGGGAAATTGCAATGGAGAAAGAGTAATTCACGCAGAGCCAGCTGTGCGGGTGACCAGAGTTTTATTATTACTCAAATCCGTTTCCCCGATCATTTGGGGATCAGAGTTTTAAAAGATAATTTGGCGGGTAGGGGCTTGGGGAGTAGGGAGTGCTGATTGGTCAGGTTGGAAATGGAATCATAAGGGGTTGAAGTGAGTTTTTCTTAATGTCTTCTGTTCCTGGGTACGATGGCAGAACTGGTTGGGCCAGATTACCAGTCTGGGTGGTGTCAGCTGATCCATCGAGTGCAGGGTCTGCAAAATATCTCAAGCACTGATCTCAAGCTTTACAATAGTGATGTTATCCCCAGGAGCAATTTGGGGAGGTTTAGACTCTTAGAGCCAGAGGCTACATGACCCCTAAATTGTAATTTCTAATCTTATAGCTAATTTGTTAGTCCTGCAAAGACTGGACATCAGGCAAGAAGGGGGTCTTTCTGGAAATGGCTGTTACCAATTTTGTTTCAGAGTCAAATCATGAACTGAATTCTTTCCCAAAGTTAGTTTGGCCTCCACCCAGGAATGAGCAAGGACAGCTGAAGGGTTAGAAGCAAGATAGAGTCTGTTAGGTCTGATTTCTTTCACTGTCATAATTTCCTCAGTTATAATTTTGCAAAGGCGGTTTCAGTGACATCACCCGTACTGGCAAGGATGTAGAGAAACTGGATCATTGTTACATGGCTGATGCTACAGAGACTCTGGAGAACAGTTTGCAGTTCCTTTAAAACTAAACATGCAATTACCATATGGCTCAGTAATTGTACTCCAGGGAATTTGTCCCAGAAAAATGAGAGCTTATGCTCATACACAAAACCTGTACACAAATGTTTAAATCAGCTTTATTTATAATAGCCCATAACTAAAAATGACTCAGATATTCTTCAACAGATGAATGGTCAAACTGTGGTATGACAGTACCATGGAATACTACTTATAAATAAAAAGAAATGAGTTATTGATACATGCAACTGTCTGGATGAATCTCCAGAGAATTATGCTGAGTTTTTATTGAAAGTCCATCCCAAATGATACATGCTCCATTATTCCATTTATATAGTATTCTTGAAGTGACAAAATTATAGAAATGGGTAAGAAATTAGAGGTTGTGAAAGGAAAATATCTTGGGCCCCGAAAATGACTAGGGAAAACTCAAGCTGGAAACTGCTTAGGGCAAACCTGCCTCCCATTCAATTCAAAGTCACCCCTCTGGCAGAGACAGATGCCTATGTGATTGCCTCTTTTGGAAAGGCTAATCAGAAACTCAAAAGAAAGTAACAGGTTGTGTATGACGCATCTGTCACCTGGAAGCTCCCTCCCCACTTCGAGTCTTTCTGCCTTTGCTTCAAGTTGTCCCGCCTTTCCAGACTGAACCAGTGTACTTCTTATATGTATTGATTGATGTCTCATGTCTCCCTAAAATGTATATAACCAAGCTGTGCTCTGATCACATTGGGCATGTGTCTGTGTCTCGGGTGCGTTCTCAACCTTGGCAAAATAAACTTTCTAAATTAACTGAGACCTCTCTCAGATTTTCTGTTTTCATACTCTTAAAAGGGCACCATGAGGGATGCTTGTGGTGATGAAAATGTTTTGTATTTTGACAATATCAATGTCAGTATCCTGGTTGTGGTATTGTACCATAGTTTACAAGTTACCATTTGGGAAATCTGAGTAAAAGGAACATAGGATCTCTCTGCATTATTTCTCACAATTGCATGTGAATCTACTATTACCTCCAAGAAAAATTTTAATCAAATAAAAAATGAACATTATTAAATATGAATAAAATGTATTTTTTATTTGAATAAATGTATTCGAATTTGTTTAAGAAATTCATGATAGCAAAAAAGGAATTGGATTGAACAGATGAAATGGACCTGGTTTAGTCCGAGAAAGCATTTCCTGCTTTAGTAAATGTCAAGGTAACAGGGCCAAACATTTTGGTGTCCACTTTGTTTTTTTTTTTTTTTTTTTTTTGAGGCGGAGTCTTGCTCTGTCGCCCAGGCTGGAGTGCAGTGGCCGGATCTCAGCTAACTGCAAGCTCCGCCTCCCGGGTTCCCGCCATTCTCCTGCCTCAGCCTCCCAAGTAGCTGGGACTACAGGCGCCCGCCACCTCGCCCGGCTAGTTTTTTGTATTTTTAGTAGAGACGGGGTTTCACTGTGTTCGCCAGGATGGTCTCGATCTCCTGACCTTGTGATCCGCCCGTCTCGGCCTCCCAAAGTGCTGGGATTACAGGCTTGAGCCACCGCGCCCGGCCTCACTTTGAATCCTCTCTCTCTAACTGCTATATCTGATCAACTGTTTTCCTCCTCAAAATTCTCTAGAATATACTCATCTTTGGCAGGGCTTTTAATGCCGGCCATACATATGGTGACTTCGTGAGAATAACAAAATGATACCTCGTCTAGCTGATGAAAAAAAAAAAGGGTTCCTTTTTTCCTCCTGCTGGGTCACAATCCTTGGCCAGGAGACCAAGTCTGATTTTCAACAACCATCTGCCCCTTGGGAAAGTGCTTTGTGCAGGGCATGGCTTTCTGCGTGGCTGTATATGGTGGCGTTTGCCTTATTATTTTCTGCCACCCTTATCTTCACCATGGTGCGAGTCAGCACGATTTCTCCCTTGTAGCATTCTCCTAATTCTCCTTACCTCCAATCTTGGTTTTCTTCAGTGCTTTCTCCACACTGCAGCTACAATTTGCTTTCTGAAATACAACTCTGATCATGCTGCCTCACCAACAACCCTACCATGAGCCCCCTTTGTCCTCAGTAGGGAATCTAAGCTCTTGGGGTATGGCAAACGTGCCATCCTCTTCCTGACCCCACCAGCCTTTCTCTTCTCCACTTTTTCAACCCTCTTCTTATTTTCTACAGTCCTGCAGCTCACATGGGCCATTTTCCCTCATCTTTGATGTTTCTCTGCCTTGAATACCTGTTCTACTCTTAACCTCCAGTCTTTTATCCAACTGACTTCTACATGTCCTTCAGACCTCAGCCCAGACATCCCCTCTGGAAAACCTTTCTAATCGCATGAGCTTGAGCTGCGTGTTTCTCTGTGCTCACATACTCACTCTGAACCATAGCCCTGAAAACACTGGTTTGTAATGTTCTGTCTTGCATCTGCCTTTCCCATATAGCTGCTAACTTCTCCAGCACATGAACAATATCTTATTTAATATTGTAACCCAGAGATCTACCATAGTACTTCACACATTGAACAACCTCAACTGTCAGCTGGTAACACCTTTTTTTTTATTAAGTGAATGCAAAATCATTTAGTTAACTGTTCTAGAAAATGTGAAGCTAGGGATAAGAGAAGAAGGATGGAAAGGCAACTATTTTCTGGACTTTAAATGTTCAGTGCCTCTGTTACAATGTCTCTGGAAGCTTTTTGATCTAAGGGCTTTCAATTCTTTCTAGTTCTGGCATGGAATTGGAATTTGGATTATTTTTCACACCTGCTTTAGTGACTCTGAAGGAATGTATCAATTAAGCAAAGAGCAAACCACTGGAAACAGTTCTGACAGGGTTATTCCAAAAGGATCTGCATTGGAAAACAAGGTCTGAACTGATATCTTTAATGTCTTACATAGCCATAAAATCAGTGAATGTGTAAAGGCCTGCAGGTGGGTGGCTGTTGATATTTAAAGCACGGAATTTTGGAATCTTCAGACATTCCTTTCAATGGAAGAATTATTACCCAACGATGGGAGTATTTATTTAGCTCTGCAGAGCCAGAAGACACCTTTCCCCCCTCTTTTTTCAGCTGTTGGAATAAGGACCAGAGTGGAAACAGTGCCCATACAATTATTGACCCTCAAATCCTCCATGATTTCCTTCTCATCTCTGAACACCCAGATGATCTTGCTCCTCTCATCATTTTTAAAACCTATCATTCTGTCCTTCCAAGGGGAAACATCAGCTGCCATGAAATGGGAGGAATGTATTTGATTCTTTTCCTCACTCTGCAAAGACCATACCAATAACGTAACATGTGGGATCACAGAAGGGTATCGGCACCTACTGTGGGTACACAAGAGATACAACACTTTCTTCAAGTCTTTATTTCTTGTCTTCATAGCTCATAACTTGCATTTTTTAAATTGACTTTTAATAGTTGTACATATTTTTGGGACATATGTGATAGTTTTATACCTGTTTACAATGTGTAATTATCAAACCAGAGTAATTGGGATGTCCATCTCTCTTTTTTAAAAAATTACGTATGTTTTCTCCCTAGAAAAAGGGCCAAAAAGCTTTTTCTCTAAAGGGCGAGATAGTAAATATTTTAGAATTTACTGATCATACAATCTCGGTCATAACTACTTAACTCTGCCACTGTATGCAAAAGCAACCACTGACAATATATGAGGGGATTTCAAAAAGTGCATGAAAATTGAATTAAAAAATAAAAATTAAAAATATAAATTTTCTTAATCAGCATAAGCTTCGGGTTCAAGACATTTTTGTAAGTGATGATACCAGCCATTTAGTTCATCTCTAAAGAACTGGGAGTCCTGAGAATTCACCATGTCAGAGTAATGTTTTTTATATTATTAACTGAAGAAAAATAGGTGCCCTTTAAAGATTTTTTTATGATTAGGAGACAAAAAGAAGTTAGAAGAAACTGAATCATGACTGTAAGATGGAAGCCTAATGATTTCTTACCAAAACCCTTGCAAATGGCCCTTGTTTGATGAGAGGAATGAGCAGGTGCATTGTCATGGTAAAAAAGGATTCTAATGAAGCTTTCCTGAGTGTTTTTCAAAATACTCTCATATTAAGAAGATATTATGGGCCGGTGCCGTGGCTCACGCCTGTAATCTCAGCACTTTGGGAGGTCGAGGCAGGCGGATCACCTAACGTCAGGAGTTTGAGACCAGCCTGACCAACATGGAGAAACCCCATCTTTACTAAAAATACAAAATTAGCCAGGCATGGTGGCACATGCCTGTAATCCCAGCTACTTGGAAGGCTAAGACAGGAGAATCGCTTGAACCCAGGAGGCAGAGATTGCAGTGAGCCGAGATCGCCCCATTGCACTCCAGTCTGAGCAACAAGAGTGAAATTGCATCTCAAAAAAATAAATAAATAAATACAAATAAGAAGATATTATTGTTCTTTCACTCTTCAGAAAGTCAACGAGAAAATGCCTTGAGCATCCTCCCAAAATTGTTGCCATGACCTTTGCTCTTGGCTGATTCACTTTTGCTTTCACTGGCCCCCTTCTACCTCTTGGTAGCCATTGCTTTGATTGTGCTTTGTTTTCAAGATTGTACTGGTAGAGCCTTGTTTCATCTTCTGTTATAGTTCTTAGAGGAAATGCTTCAGGATCTTGATACTGCATGCTTAAAATTTCCATTGAAAGCCCTGCTTTTGTCTACAGCTGATCTGGGTGCAATTGTTTTGGCAGCCATTGAGTGGAAAGTTTGTTCAACTTTAATTTTTCAGTCAGAATTGTGTAAGAACCAATGGAGATGTCTGTAGTGCTGGCTATTGTTTCTGCTGTTAATCATCAGTCCTCTTCAATTAAGGCATGAACAAGATTAATTTTTTCCCCACAAATTGATGTGGATGATCTGCTGGTGCTGGCTTCATCTTCAACATCATTTCATCCCTTCTTAGGATGAGTGATCCATTTGTAAACTGCTGATTTCTTCGAGACATCGTCCTATAAACTTTTCATAAAGCATCAGTGATTTCATCATTCTTCCATTTAAGCTTCACCATAAATCTGATGTTTGTTTTTGCTTCAATTTTAGCAGAATTCATATTGTTCTTATAGAGGCTCTTTTCAAACTAATGTCTTAGCCTTGTTTATGCCTCAGACTAGATCCTTTTCAGATATGTTGTAACCAGTTGGCATGAGTTTATTTTGGTGCAAAAAAATTTGAACTCCATGCATAGTTTTTTTCATAATACACATTTTCCACAAACTTTTAAAAGACTCCTTTCATATAAATGAATGGGCATAGTTGTGTTCCAATCAAACTAAGCACTGAAATTTGAATTTCATATAAATTTCATGTGTTATAAAATATTATTTTTCTTTTGATTTATTTCCAAGCATTTTTTTTACTTCACAGACTGCTCAAAAATAGATAATGGGCCAGATTAGGACTGTGGGTTATAATTTGTTGGTCTTTGCACTAGAATGTCATCTAGAGAGTGAAGGGATTGGATTTGTGCTTTTAGTCAGTGCATCTCAAATTTAAATGTGCATATGGATCATCTAGGTTCTGTTAAAAATGCAGATTCTGTTGTAAGAGTTTGCATTTTTGACCAGCTGCAGGACCATGCTGGTGCTGTGATTTGCTGACCACACCTTGAGTAGCAAGGTGTAAATCAGCAGTTTACAAATGGATCACTCATCCTAAGAAGGGATGAGATGATGTTTGAAAACCTTGAGTAGCAAGGTTTTCAAAGATTGCACATTGGCATCCATCCATGCAAGAGAGAGCTTGGATTGTAGAAAGACTGGATGGGGATGGGGGTGAGTGGTAAAGAGGAGTTAGGAGGCTTTGTAATCATTCAGGATTGCACTAATGAGGGCCCATCCTAGGTCAGGATCAATGAGGTTGAAGAGGGATAGATGAATATGAAAGACTTCTGGGAGATGGACTCAGCAGGTCTTGGTTGCTCAGTGGATGTGAGAGATGGAGGGAGGAGAATTGAGGTTGACTACAAGATTCTGTTGGTCAATGGTGCACTTAGCAGAGATCCCAATGGTCCATACAGAAGTGGGTAGAGAGTAGGTGCTTAATCAGTGTTTGTTGTTTAAGTGAAAAGGCAAGGGGAAGAGCAAGTTGGGTTGGAAGGGGATGGGAGAGAGAAGAGAAATACCTCAATCTGGGGTAGTTTGAGTTTGATTCTTCAGAAACCAAGAGAAAGTAGCAGAGGCAGGTAATGTTTGGAAGGCAGAATGCTGTCCCACGTGGCTGGTCTGGGAATGTGTGGTTTTCCATCAACTGAGAATTTGACCCAGAACAATAGCACTACACATTGGGTGTCCCTTATCTGAAATGCTTGGGACCAGAAGTGTTTAGGATTTCATGATTTTTTTTTTGGTCGGTGGGAAGGGGGGTGGATTTTGGAATATTTGAATATATACAATGAGATATCTTGGAGATGGGACCCAAATCTAAACATAAAATTCATTTATGTTTCACATTCACCTTATACACATAACCTGAAGGTAATTTTATTTAATGTTTTTAGTAATTTTGTGCTCGTGAAAAAGTTTTGACTGCATTTTGTCTGCAACCCATCCCATGAGGTCAGGTGTGGGATTTCCCACTTGCAGGGTGATATCAGTGTTCAAAAAGTTTCAAATTTTGGAATCATTTAGATTTTTTATTTCTAAACTAGAGATTCTCAACCTATACCAACCAGGAAGAGCATAAGCTATACCAAAAGTATGCTGAGGGCATTTGCCACCTTGCAAGAGTTCTTATATAAATGTTTAACTTTATTCTTATTTTACAATAGAAACTTTTTTTTACAAAAAACTATCGGGCTGTGCACGGTGGCTCATGCCTGTAATCCCAGCACTTTGGGAGGTGGAGGCAGTGGATCACCTGAGGTCAGGAGTTCGAGACCAGCCTGACAAACATGGAGAAACCCCATCTCTACTAAAAATACAAAATTAGCCAGGCATGGTCGTGCATACCTGTAATCCCAGCTACTTGGGATGCTAAGGCAGGAGAATGGCTTGAACCTAGGAGGTGGAGGTTGTGATGAGCCAAGATTGTGCCATTGCACTCCAGCCTGGGCAACAAGAGTGAGACTCTATCTCAAAAAAAAAAAAAGAAAAAAAAAATCAAGGAATCAGAATTTGCGTGCAAATATTTTACAGCTCTGGCCTAAGAATCAACTTAATTTGAATATTATACCATAAGGCCTGTTGTCTCAGGTTTTCTCCACTCCTATGTTTAATTTAGTTGTTCTACTGAAGACACTAAATATCTCTCATGTATCAAAAGAATTTGTCATTTGTGTAATATTATGTAATGCATTCTTAGATGAGGTGGATTTTTTTTCCGTTTTTTTTTTTTTTTTTTAACCCACTTTTACCTTTCCAAATTCTGATGAAAGAAAAACTTTACCTGAATTTGCTGGTGATCTGTCTGTCGCTGTCCATAGAAAAACCCCAAACATACCAGCAATGTTTAATTAACAACCTCCTGAGTCTTCCTCTGTCTCCAGTCCTTCCCTCTTTTAATCCATTTTATGCATTATTGCCCAATTAATATTTCTGAAGCTTATCCTTGATCCTATTACCACCTTGTTCAATAAACTTAAATGGCTCTCTGTGGTCTACATAAGTCCACACTCCTCAGCCTGCTTTTCAATGTGCACCACCATCTGATTTCCATAGACATTTCCAAAAGATTTCCTATTACTCACTTTTACCCACCCCACCCAACAACCAAATCAAACTCACTACTTCCTCGCAGGTCCTGCTCTTCCCGGCCTCTGGGCTATGATGCAAGAGCTCCATCCACCCACTCTCCCAGCCTACTCTGAACCCTAAAGTTCTTTGAAGTTCAGGCCAAACTTCCGCTTCTCCATGAAGCATTCTCTGATTTCCAAGTTGAAAAGAATATTTTTTTCTGTTTTTAATTTTCAGAGTTTTTTATCTGTGCAGCAAGGTATGGCAGGAAGGTTATGGATCTCTAGAATGTAAGCTCAAGGTAGGACTTGGTCCACTTATTCATTGCTGTGTCACCACTGCCTAGGCAAATGACTGGCATATAGAAGGGGCTAAATAAATATTTATTGATAAGTGAACAAATGAATGAATGAGTGACTAAATTAAGATGAGTTCGCTTTAAATTCAAGGCTACCGTCACATGCAAATGCCTAAGACATGGATTAAAAGAAGGTAGGGGCTTAACATGTTAAGTTCCTTTCCCTTTATTATCTCTTTTATGGCAGTTGTAAATCTCAGATATATTTATTTCTGCAGTGTCTGGGACCTAGTGTCAGAGGGAAAAGAAATAAATCTTGAGCACTTACTGTCTGTTAGGTTCTGTGCTAGGCTAGCCTTATATTCACATCTTATCTTAATTCTCCGTAAGAATTCTATAAGGTAAGTATTATCCTTTCCATTTTACCATGGAGAGAAGCTAAACTCAAAGATATTTGTCACTTTGGGAGCCCAGGAGCTCAGGACCAGGCTGGGCAACATGGTGAAACCCCGTCTCAACACAAAATACAAAAATTAGCTGGACGTGGTAGCACATGCCTATGGTCTCTGCTACTCAGGAGGCTGAGGTGGGAGGATTGCTTGAGCCTGGGAGGCAGAGGTTGCAGTGAGTTGAGTCATGCCACTGCACTCCAGCCTGGATAACAGAGCATGGATGGATGCCAATGTGCACAGATTTCATAAGTGGTAAAGCTGAGATTTTAAAGCCCAGTCAACCTGATGCCCTTATTACCCATATATAATAACATGGGTTATTAACTAATAAATGACAAAATGTGATGCAAAACCATGTTTACCCAACTTTCACATTCCTACAACTTTATTGTGATGTCTCTCAATATGTCACTACATAGCAAGTGCTTAATAAAGGAATAAATAAGTAAATACATTTAAATAAACTAGTAAACATGAATGAATTATAGAGCCAGTGGATTAAGAATAAGCCATGCTTTCCTACTAGAAAATCATGAAGTCAGATTAATGTCTGTTGACATGCGAGCACCAATTGCTTTTGCCAAAAGAACAAGGTTAGCTACAAAACGGAAATAAGTTCAAATTGACAAATGGTCTGTTGCTGCCACCATGGAGTCAAGAAGATCGGCACCCATCTTTGATGCCTGCCCTCTTAATTGCAAGGCCAGGCATGTAGTTTATTCTTAGTCTACAACCGCAGTCGTGAAAAGCAGCAGCTTTTGTTGTCTTCAGCTATCATACACAGCAGGTCCTAGACCATAGTAACACCCACTCCGGTGGAAAGTTTGAGGTAAAAGTCCTCTCTGACTCATCTCTTCTGACTATTCAAATCACAAAATTAACCAGGGTGGGTGCAGAGGAACTTGTAGCTGAGAAACTTCTGAGAGATGTTAAGTTATTCACAGGTTATCAACATTAGTTATCTCACCATATAAGAGAACTAACAAAGTAATTCTACCATCAAAAATGTCTTCTAAAATCTTGAAGGCTATGTCCCATTCGGTCAGTGTGCAACTTTGGAAAGCTGCTTAACCTCTCTAACCCTCAGTTATCACATGGGGATAACAGTGAGTGCTTTATCTATTGGTTTCAAAGGATTAAGTAAAAACATTTCACACTATGTTCAATAAGGGTTTAATTAAAAATACCATTTTATACATCTATCACACTACTTTCAGCACATCTGGGAATTTCTTCCAACAAGACAGTGACTGGAAGCTGGACCTACTGTCTAGGAATTGATCCTGTCATTGAAAAGACCTTCATATATATTTTATTTGCAGCACTATTGTAGGGACCTAATATCCTAAAAGTATGTTTTAGGTGTGTGCAACGATTCTTAGATATTTGAGAAAGATCTCAGAGTCTCTTTCAGATATTTGCAATACATTTATTACAAATTGCTATTGATTTTGATCTGATTTGTATAGGAATAAATCCTGATTCTCATGATTAATGCAATAATAATAAAAGCTACACTTTTATCAGCACTGGGTAAGGGTTTGGTACGTATTATACTAACTTCTCACAATGTCTCTGTAGGGTAAAGATTTATTGTCTTCACTTGCAGATCTACAACCTAGATTCAAATTAGCTTATGTAAGTTGTCATCCATTATCATAGACAGTAAGCGGCAGACCTGTGATTTAAGTGCAGGTCTGTCTGACTCCAAAGCATGCGTTCTTTCCACCAAGTCACATGAACTTGGAACCCTTAGCCATATGGTCACAACCTATTACATTCATCTCACTGAGAAACATGGAGCGGTGTATCAGTGTGATCACTCTGCTAGAAGATAGGAGTACAAAGATGAACGAGGCATAGGAGAACAAGCAGCTTTGGTTGTCTTGAGCTGGATCATCCATAGCAGATCCTAGACTATCGTAATACCCGCTCTAGTGGAAAGTTGGTTCTTTAAGGATTAATAGTTCAGAAAGGGGAGACAGAGGAATTCATGGGACTTGTGAAAAGAGGCTGATTAATGTATACACTGAGAAGAGCTGGATTAGGTAAGACACTGGAGGAGGTGATGCCTTAGCTAAGTTCTGAAGAGTGAATAGGCATTAGCCAAGTGAATGAATGGAGTTGGGTATGAGAGAAGACTGCGCTAGGGAGAAGGGATAATATATGCGAAGACCTGTAGCGGGAGACACAGAGGCACATTTGGAAACATGCAAGGTGTTTAATGTATTTGGAATACAGTGGGTCCTCGAATAATATTGCTTCTTTCAACGTGGCTTTATTATAACACTGATTAGGAGAAATGATCAATTCTCTGCTGGGGTCACCGTCTGGGTGGAGTTTGCACATTCTCTTCAGATCTGCATGGGTTTTCTCTGGGTATGCCTGTTTCCTTCCACATTCTAGAGATGTGCACATATGATTAACTAGTGTGTCTGAATTGTCCCAGTCTGAGTGTGTATGTGTGTCTCTGTGTGTGTGTATGCTTTGTAATGGAATGACATCCTGTCCAGGGTTGGTTCCTACCTTCCTCCCTGAACTGCAGGGATAGGCTTAGACCATCTGCACCTTGAACTGGAATAATGGGTAAATAATAATCTTACTTGTTTTTATTAATCTCTCTTAAATGTCCATATAGCTCACATTTATTTCAATGTGTAATATTAGACGTATTTGGGGTCTTTATTTAGAAATTTGTTTTTGTGTGGCCAGAAATATGTCACCAAAACTTAGCTATTGTTCATATCAATTAGCCTATGGTAAAATAATTTTCACTCTACATCGTTTTGCTTAAAGTTGCAATTTCCAGGAACATATCAATGATATTAAGTGAGGACTTACTGTATGTGGAGAGGAGAGTGGAGAGCATGAAGCTTTGGAGTAAAGGTAAGGAAACTGGGCTTTATCATAATGGATATTTATATTGATGCAGGATGGAATTTAGGTTAGGGAACAAGAGAAGGACAAAGGAGCTAGTAAGAGGGAACAGCCATGGACCAGGGAGGCGAGGCTGGAAGGAAAAGCAAATGAAGGCTGGAGGAAGCTCATAATTTGAATGAATGGTTCGGAAGATGCTGGGAACACACCTTGCCAGACTTCCCATTACTCCATGTATCACATCCTGGTCCATAGTGGAAGCAAACCTGTGGAATTACTAATAAGACATTGTTCAAAGGATTGTTATATTTATCTGTCCATCCATTCTTAATCAAGGGCTTATGAATAAGAACTGTTTCTAAATGCTATTTATTCAGAATCTTCTCCACTAATTTGTCTCAAGAATTAGTCTTTGCTAGAAACTGTAGAACTGAGCCAAAGTGAATTCCTGCCAGTGTGAATGAGGTCAGAATACCTGAGTCACATAAGGTCCAGAGGGCAGGTAGCCAGCCAGGGCGCCTCTGTGCTAGCCAGGGTGTCTTAACAGGAGCCTAATGAATGATTTTTTGATCTGAGGCATATGGCTTTTAGTCGAAGAGGACAACTCCTAGACAACTAGCTAGAACTTTGCAGTAAGGAGAGCAATGTTGCTTGACCATAAATGAAGGAGAATTACTTGGTGCTGCCATATTCTCTAGGGGGCAAGTGCAGCTTCACAAAAGGGTGTCTTTTTTTGCCAGCAAAAACTAAAACAAACAAAAACCTTCCAACTCTTAGCTAAGGGGAATTCTGTGGATCTAACTTGTGTTCTTACTCCTTATAACTTCTTGTTATTTTGTTCCTTTTGAGTTCTTGTACTTTATATAGGAGGTAGTAATTTGGAACATGGTTGACTTAACTACCCTGGTTGCATTGACATACATAGCGCTTAAATTGTGCCCAACACATTTCTAAGGGCTTTATGCATTAACTCATTTAATGTTTTTACCATCCTAGAAGGTAGGTAGATACTATTAATATCATCATTTCCAGTTTGCAGATGAAGAAACTGATGCAGAGAGACAAACTCATAGTAAAATAGCTATCTAGTCGAGTTTTGGACCCAGGGAGTATGGTTCTGGAGTCTATGCTTGTGACCTGGGGTTTCCAAGTTTTAATATGAAGTAGAAGCCGTGGAAAAGTATGTTAAGATGCAGAATCCCAGGCCACACTCTCAGAAATTTGAATTTAATTTGTCATAGAGGGCCCTAGGTATTTCTGCTTTTAACACGTGCCCTATATGCTTATGTGGGTGTTCCTCAGACTACACTTTGAGAAACATTGCTCTAAACTACTACATTATCCTGTCTTGTCACTGTTGTTGAAAGTCTGATTGTGCCCTGTTTCCTGCTATCCCAGTATGCTGCAGAATGCATAGAAAAAAACGATGTGAAAATAACGTTCTGTGGATGACTTCTATTTATCTATCATCTATCTATCTATCTATCTATCTATCTATCTATCTATCTATCTATCTATTTTTGTATGTATTTTACAACATTGGTTCTGTCTATATACATATACATCAGTTTGAATGAAACCAGTTTTACGTGAAGTTTTAAAAACTTTACATGATATCAAGTATTTCTTTGGACTTAATCTTTATTTTTTTATTCTTTGAGACAGAGTCTTGCTCTGTCGCCCAGACTGGAGTGTAATGGTACGATCTCAGCTCACTGCAACTTCTTCCTCTTGGGTTCAAGTGATTCTCCCACCTGAGCCTCCTGAGTAGCTGGGATTACAGGTACCCACCATCATCCCCGTCTAATTTTTGTAGAGATGGGGTGTCACCATGTTGGTCAGGCTGATCTTGAATTCCTGACCTCAGGTGATCCACCTGCCTCAGCCTCCCAAAGTGGTGGGATTACAGGCGTGCGCCCCCGTGCCTGGCCTGGACTTAATCTTTAGCTATCTATTTTTATGCTGTATAGATTCATTTAGAAATAAATTTGTGGTCACTCTAAGAAGAGACAATCCTTGTATTTTTGTTACTAGATGCTTTGTGATCAAAAGGTAACACATGTGTATAGTTCTGATACTGGGGTCAGAACTAGTGTTTTTTGTGTCATTTTATAATGGCCTTTTAATGCATGTCACTATGCTTTGAGAATGTGACCTGGTCTATGGCATTTTCCTATTTATTCAAAAGTGTCTAGTGTTTCTTGTGAGTTTTACTATATTTCTTTTAACTCTCTGCCATCATTCTTATGCAACTGTGAAAAAAGATGTGCTGTCAGAGTAGAGTGAACATTGAACTCAGTGCTGAAATGATCAGATACTATTTGGAGTCTCATTTTTAAAATCTGAAATAAAAGCAGTATCTTTTTTCAATCTTATATTTATCTAAATTGGGTATTCAGAGGCATCTGTTTTTAGGTTAAAATTATAATTCATTTCCACTTGATAGAAAAAAGGGAAAAAATGATCAGAAAGTCCTCACCAGTTACAATGTAGCCCTCTGAATTGACAAAGGTTCCAGACAGCTTCATCCTCTCCCTTAACACCAATATCCTTGGACTTATAATGAATGTCCCTTCCTCTAACTATAACTAAGTGAAATGATGTGAGAGACAGAGCTCTTGCTTGGGGAAGAGAAAGAGGAGGGTGGGGGATGAGATTTTCTAGAGACTAGAACAAAGGAATCTCAACAAAGATGGCAGAGGCTCAGAATGCTTAGTGCATCAATAGAGGCAGGAACCAAAGTGAGAAGGGAAGAGAGGAACTTTGAATGACAGTGAAGTGTGAATTATTTTCCATATCCTCCTTTTATTCTCCAGTGGACTTGAAATCTTGCGTTGTGATCCATCTCCTAAGAAGCAGCTTGTCTCTTGTTTCCTTTTGCCTGTGACCATGTTCCAGAAAGTTCTGCACTCGTGGGCCTAAACACTGAGAAAGGACCACTCCGTTTCCCCCACTTTCCAACGGAAGCTTTGTACTGTTTTGGCAGCCTGGGTGGATTTAACCTAACTTAGAAACTTTCCTATAAGGATACAGTTATTTTTTATGTTTTTATCCTCTTTAGATTGGGGGTATGCCAAAAAGAAATAATTGACTTCTGCTTCTGACCAAGATGAAGTAACTGAGACCAAGTTTATCTTTCCAATTGAATCAATGAAAAAAAATCAGGCAAAATATATAGAACAAAGTTTGTTAAGACATTGGAGATCAGGCGATGAAAAAGTGATACCTGGGGGATGGGGAGCAAACAAGGTGAGCTCTGTATTTGCCTCGGGTTATTGCTTGAATGAGTTCCCAGGTGGCTGTCCAGGGAGAGGAGACACAGGTGGGGCCAGCGGACCCAGTGAGTTGAGAGGACCTGAAAGTCTAGGAAGACAAAAGCAGCTAGAGTTTGCAGGGCAGGGTTCTGGAGAACAGAGAGCCACAGAGGAGAGAAGTCCAGAGACCTGCTAAGGGTCTCCTTTCACTTTTTTGTTTGTTTGAGACAGAGCCTCTCTCGTTCTGTTGACCACACTGGAGTGCAGTGGTATGATCTCGGCTCACTGCAACTCTCCCTCCTGGGTTCAAGCGATTCTCCTGCCTCAGCCTCCTGAGTAACTGGGATTAAATGTGCCCACCACCGTGCCCAGCTAATTTTTGTATTTTAGTAGGGACAGGATTTCACCATGTTGGCCAGGCTGGTCTTGGACTCCTGACCTCAAGTGATCTGCCTACCTCGGCCTCCCAAAGTGCTGGGAGCCACTGTGCCTGGACTCTCCTTCAATTTTTATCTTTTCTTTTTTTGAGATGGAGTCTCACTCTGTCACCAGGCTGGAGTGCAGTGGTGCCAACTCAGCTCACTGCAACCTCCACCTCCTGGGTTCAAGCAATTATCTGCCTCAGCCTCCTGAGTAACTGAGATTATAGGCGTGTGCACCATGCTTGGCTAATTTTTGTATTTTTAGTAGAGACGGGGTTTCACCGTCTTGGCCAGGCTGGTCTTGAACTCCTGACCTCATGATCTACCCACCTCTGCCTCCCAAAGTGTTGGGATTACAAGGGTGAGGCACTGCTCCCGGCCGTCTCCTTTGATTTTTTTTTTTTTTTTTTTTTTTAAAACAAGCAAGCCTTTATTTCCTCGTTTTGCAAATAAAGCTGGCTAAGTTGGTTACTTTTTGGTGATTAGTCAAAGAGACCAAATCCCATATCCTCGTCCGACTCCTCCGACTCTCCCTTGGCTTCAACCTTAGCTGGGACTGCAGCAGCAGCAGCAGCAGGAGCAGCCATAGTGGCAGCGACCACAGGGGCAGCAGCCACAAAGGCAGATGGGTCAGCCAAGAAGGCCTTGACCTTTTCAGCAAGTGGGAAGGTGTAATCTATCTCCACAGACAAGGCCAAGACTCGTTTGTACCCGTTGATGATAGAACGGGGTACTGATGCAACAGTTGGGTAGCCAATCTGCAGACAGACACTGGCAACACTGTGGACACCCTCCAGGGAGCGAGAATGCAGACTTTCCTCTGTGATGTCAAGCACTTCAGGGTTGTAGCTGCTGCCATTGTTGAACACCTGCTAGATGGCCAGCCCAAAGGAGAAGGGGGAGATGTTGAGCATGTTCAGCAGCGTGGCTTCGCTGGCTCCCACTTTGTCTCCAGTCTTGATCAGCTGCACATCACTCAGGATTTCCATGGTTCCCCTGGAGATTTTAGTGGTGATACCTAAAGCCTGGAAAAAGGAGGTCTTCTCGGGCCCGGGGCCAGTGTTCTGGGCTGGCACAGTGACTTCACATGGGGCAATGGCACCAGCACAGGCAGCAGCTGGCACCTTATTGGCCAGCAACATGTCCCTGATCTCAGTGAGGTCCTCCTTGGTGAACACGAAGCCCACATTCCCCCGGATATGAGGCAGCAGTTTCTCCAGAGCTGGGTTGTTTTCCAGGTGCCCTCGGATGGCCTTGTGCATCTTGGTGTTCTTGCCCATCAGCACCACGGCCTTCCCGCAAAGGGACATGCGAATCTGCTGCATCTGCGTGGAGCCCACATTGTCTGCTCCCACGATGAAACATTTCGGATAATCATCCAGTAGTTGGATGATCTTAAGGAAGTAGTTGGACTTCCAGTTCGCCCTGTCTTCCCTGGGCATCACGGCGGTGCGTCAGGGATTGCCACGCAGGGTTTAAAGACGATGTCACTTCCACGAGGATGCCTGGTGAGAGAAGCTCCTTTGATTTTTAAGGAGAATGTTGATGGGCACATGTGTGTGAGAAAACTTCTCTTGCCTCCCAGAAAAATTAGAAGAAAAAGTACCAATAACTCACACAGAGATAGAAATAGTGCCTATTTCCATCACCCAGATGGGAAAACTTATAATTCATGGGACATTGGGTAGAATACTTAGAAAAATATTGTCTAGCAGTGGAGAATTATTAGCTCTAGACTAAATGCTGCTCTGGTATTGCCTAATGAATCTCAAAAGCATGATTCAAATGTGTCAGACTGTTTCCAAGTAAGGTAACTGTGTCTTTTAACAAAACTCAAAAATATCTGTAGAAATGCAAATATATCCAGCACCCATCAAGGGAAAATTCAAAATGTCTGGAATTAATTTAAAAATTCCTAGGCATGCAAAAAAGTGGTAAAATATGACCCATGATGAGGAGAAAAACCTGTCAATTGACACCAGACCAGAACTTGCTTAGATGTTAGAAATCGCCAACAAGGACATTTCAACAGTTATTGTAACTGTATTATTCTATAGCACAAAAGCTATAGCAAAAATGTTAAGTTCAGACCTGGAAAATAAAAAAGGTCCAAATTGAACTTACAGGGCTGAAAGCTATAATGTCTTAAATTAAAAAAGACACTGTATGAGGTTAACAGCAGCTCAGACATTTTTAAAGAAAAGATTGGCCAGGCGCGGTGGCTCATGCCTATAATCCCAGCACTTCAGGAGGCCTAGGCAGGTGGATCACCTGAGGTCAGGAGTTCAAGACCAGCCTGGCCAACATGGTGAAACCTCATCTCTACTAAAAATACAAGATTAGCTGGGCCTGGTGACATACTCCTATAACCCCAGCTACTAGGGAGGCTGAGGCAGGAGAATCACTTGAACCTGGGAGGCAGAGGTTGCAGTAAGCCGAGCCATTGCACTCCAGCCTGGGCAACAAGAGCAAAACTCTGTCTCAAAAAAAAAAAAAAAAAAAAAAACTAAAATGAAACATAGAGACAAAGGAATAAAAAAAATTTTTTAAAGTGTCAACGCATTGTGGGACAACTTCAAGCAGCTGAAAATATGCATCATTTACTTATTCAAATAGCTAAAAAGACTTGAGTATGCCAAATGTTGGCCAAAATATATATATATATATTTATATATATATATGGTCTAGCTATTCCATTCCCAAGTATTTTCCCAAGAGAAAGGAAGTCAAATGTCCACAAAACAAAGACTTATTTATAGATATTCATAGAAACTTTATCTTGTAATTATTAAAACTGGAAACAACCCAAATGCCTATTGACAGATGAATGGATGGTATACCATCCATTTGTATGGTATATCCATACAATGAACACTGCTTAGCAATAAAAAGGAATGAACTATTGATATACACTGTAGGGATGAATGTCAAAATAATTATGCTAAGTGAAAGCAGCTAGACAGCAGAGAGTACATACCATATGATTTCTTTTCTTTTTCTTTTTTTTTTTTTTTTTTTAAGACAGAGTCTCGCTGTGTCACCCAGGGTGCAGTGCAGTGGTGTGATCGTGGCTCACTGCTACCTCAGCCTACCTGGTTCAAGCAATTCTCCTGCCTCAGCCTCCTGAGTAGCTGGGATTATAAGAGCCTGCCACCATGCCAAGCTCTTTTTTTTTTTTTTTTTTTTTTTTTTTTTCATGTACAGACGGGGTTTCACCATGTTGGCCAGGCTGCTCTCAAACTCCTGACAAGTGATCCACCTGCCTCGGCCTTCCAAAGTGTTGGGACTACAGGTGTAAGCCACTGTGCCCAGCCCCATATGATTTTATTTATATAAAATGCTAGATGATGCAAAATAATCTATAGTGACAGGAAGCAGACCAGGGATTGCCTGGACCCACGACAGGGATTGGGGAGGCAGGTAAGTGAGGTACTGAGAGATTAAAAAGGGGCACAGAAACTTTTGAGGTTATTAATATATTCACTCTCTTGATTATGTTGATGTCATTTATTGTGTGCTGGTTATGCATATAGTAAAGTTATTTTGAAAAAGAAATAACTTTTCCCAAACGATGAGCCATGTGTCTTATATAGAAGACCCTGGAATCATTTAAAAAATAAGATAAAACAGGAAATGTTTTGTTACACAATAGTTGGTAGGAGAAGTCTTTTTTCCCTGTTAAAACCCATTGCTCTCTGGAATCTAGGCCTCAGGAATCTGGGGAGGGGCTAGAGGCATAGTCTCTAGGCTGTACCAGCTGAGGCTCCCCACCAGGAGACAATCCCAGGGCCACACTGCAAGGGAAAGTCATGAAGGTACAGAACTAAGTAAATGTTGTGCCAGGAAGGAGGAGCCAAACACAGACCAGAGGAAAAAACGATAGTGTTGTGAACTCAAAAGGAAGAATTAAGATGCCACGTGGAAAGGGCTGGAAGAGTCTAAAGGTTAGTGAGAGGAGGTTTAGAGGCTGAAAGGAATTAAACAGAAGTAGAGAAAGGCAAATGCAGGCTCAGGCCAAAATGGGAGTCTCTGGTAAACAACAGTCATCCCTTTGGACTTCCTCTGGTCAACATTTGATGTGCTCTGCTGCTGCAAAGCAAAGCTAAGAAGCAACAGAATTGCATGCAACAGTATAAGGCATTGCATAATTCATAAGAATGATTTCATTGTGTAGGTTATAGCAACATCTAGATAGAAACCCTTGGCAAATGTGGTGGAAGGGAAAAGAAATCGAAAATCGGTTTATTTAAACATCAATGAAAAAAGGTATTCAGAAGGTTAAGTTTTTTGTCCTTCCACAGGGTTCCATCAAGGTATTTCCATTGGTCTGGGCTATGAGATAGAACAGCTTTTAATCCATGTGCATCAGCTGGTAGTTGAATAAAGGTGTGCAGTTAGGTGTAACAGATTTCGTTAATAGTGTTTTATAATTACATTGCATTTTCAAATTTGTAAAATTCTTTCACATGTTTTATCTTTCTCATGTAGAGTTCCTATTTTTTAATCAGACTGATTAATTACTCTGTTGATTATTTATATCAAATAATTTATAAAGTAAATATTACAGTAGTCAGAATAAAAAAAGATTCACTCTGGGTCATTAGCTACGGTTAGAAATAATCAAAACATAGGCTGGGGATGGTGACTCACGCCTGTAATCCCAGCACTTTGGGAGGCTGAGGTGGGAGGATCACTTGAGGTCAGTAGTTCAAGACCAGCCTGACCAATATGGTAAAACCCCGTCTCTACTGAAAATACAAAAATTTGCCAGGTGTGGTGGTGCATGCCTATAATTGCAGCTACTTGGGAGGCTGAGGCAGGAGAATCACTTGAAACCAGGAAGCAGAGGTTGCAGTGAGTGATCATGCCACTGCATTCTAGCCTGGGTGATACAGCCAGGCTCCATCTTAAAAAAAAAAAAAAAAAAAATCAAAACATAACCTTTAATAAGGAGTCTTAGAAATAATTAAACTTGCATTGTCCAATACAGTAGCCACTAACCACATTTGTTTTAAATTTAAATTGATTAAAATTAAATAAAAGTAAAAATCCAGTTCTTCAGTCATTGTACTTACATGTACATATGCAATAGTACTCAATACCACTAGGGCTACCATATTGGATAGTGCAGATATAGAACATTTCCTTTGTTGGCAAAGGTTCTATTGGACAGTGCCAGTCTAGACAAATCCACTCCTGTTTTTAGTGGCTAAAAACGTACTTTTAAATTGAATTTAACTTTAGAGCTGGAGAATTTGAGGCCCACAGAAGTTAGTGATTTATACAAAGTCACACAAGAAGAACCTGAAAATGGCCCAAATTTCCTGACTTCTATATGAGTGATCATTTTAGCACCTCATACCACCAAACTTTTATTTTTAATTCTGCTCTTGAATAAGAGAGGATGGGAAACTCCAAGCTGGCAAGTAATCAAACACTCATTTAGTTTTTTGTTTGTGATTTACACTTATATTTGAAGTTAGGCAGAGCTAACTTCAAACAATATTAATAATGTCAATGCTATAAAGACATGATGCAGAGGAACTTGGAAGCATTTCAGTTTCCTTGCTCTGTTTCTTTTTACACGTTCTTGTTCAAGCCACTCTACTCCATGCTGGGAGCAGACAGTTTGTTCTTAGGTTAACAGAAAAACAGGCAGAATCGCCTCCTCTTAAAGCATCCCTGGAGCACCAGGTGGGAAAGGGCTCAGATTTTTAAAGGTTGCTCAGTGGGGCTTTGAAAATTAAAGAGAGCCCAGAAGAGATGTGGAGAAAGCATGCAATTACATTTGAGAAGGTGTAGCCTTTCCACTGGGTGCATTCTTGATAAGACAGCAAAGTGAGTCATTAAACAGTAGGCTGTCAATAAAGCTGAGACCCAGATTTGCTGTGGATCAACTGCAATGCCAAAAATTTAACCATCTAAAAAAGCCATGGGCAGATCCTTGGTGAACCCTTGGACCTGTTTGCATTACAAGCTTACAATCTTTATTTTTCTGAAAAGAAATAGAGAAAGGAGTAGATGTATATTGAAGAATTGCTGATGAAATGCAAGAGTTCCTTATAAAAATTACGCAGGATCATTTTAGAGGGTCGATAATTTATAGCCTTTTTACTGGCCTCAGGGAAAAATGATCACTTCCACATTTGAATTTTAGTAAAAGTTGTTTTTCCTGGATCTCCATTAAATTTCATCCAGCTTTTGGCATAAATTGTCTTCCTGGACCCTACTGGAGTCCTGGCTGATGAGTTACATCTTCCATGGGGCCACAACTCCTTAACAAATTCTGGGAGAGCAGCCTGTTTTTGTTACCAGACGCTGGAGGATGCATGACATGTCGTTAACCTTCAAAACTGGCTCTGCACAAGAGTATTGTCAACAGATGGTGACTCTGATGCTCTCTCTCTCTCTCTCTCTCTGTCTCTCCCCCCTCCCTCCCTTCCTCCTTCATCCCCAGGATATCTTCTGGCACAGAATGCTTACTGGTTTCAAAGGGAAATTTGTGTGTGACACAGACATTGTGGAATGTAGAACAAAGACTATAGGAATTAAATGCACAGAGTAAATCATCAATAGTGTTTATACGTGAAGACAGGCATACCTGTGATGAAAGGAAGATTTATGCTGAGAGGCAGGCTCTTTAGGATCAGGGAAAGGTGTCTGGGAACTGGGTGGAAGAGCTCAAAGCCAGCATTGGACTTAGAATTTTGGCCAACCATTTAACTCTTCAATCTCTCACTTTGCCTTGTCAGTTTTTGTCAGTGGAAGTCAATAATAATTAGGGCATTAATCCCAGCACTTTAGGAGGCCGAGGCAGGTGGATCACGAGATCAGGAGTTCAAGACCAGCCTGGCCAAGATAGTGAAACCACATTTCTACTAAAAATACAAAAAATTAACTAGGCGTGGTGGTGGGCACCTGTAATCCTAGCTATTCAGGAGGCTGAGGCAGAGAATTGCTTGAACCCAGGAGGTGGAGGTTGCAGTAAGCCTAGATTATGCCACTGCACTCCAGCCTAGGAGACAGAGCGAGACTCCATCTCAAAAAAAGAGAAAAGAGAAAGTTAATTTATTTATTACGTTTAGCAAATATTTATAGGATGCTTAAAATACACCATGCACTATACTAGGCTCTAGGAAGAAACAAGATGTAAAGCAAAGTGCCTGTCAGGAAGAGGTTGACCAGTAATCAGATGATTATAGTACAGCTTTTGAGAGCTTCCTATGGAAACACGTATGGTGAAAGGAGAGGTCTACAACCCAGGATACATGGGGTGCGGTTCCGAGGGCACAAAAAGCCGTGTGGTAAACACATCACAGCTTCCCAGAGCATCAGTTTTATTTAACAGGACATTGAAACTATTTATCTTAAAGTAAAATATACATTACAGAGTAGAAAGAAATTTTCCAATACATTTCTTTTATTTAGCCCAGGTATACATGGTTCTTTCACCTTTCTCTTAATGAAGACTTCTAGGGAAAAGTGAGGACATAATGATCGCTTTTTGTGTAGGCGTTATTGAAGCCTAAGAAGCCCTTTCAGTGCCACTTCGCCATCAGTGCTAGAGGAATCCACATCATACTATTTACATTCACATGGCACCAGATGGTTTATAAAGGCATCTGACGAATTTTGCACCTCACAGTAAACAAGTGTACTATCCCACTTTACTGATGAGGATATTGAAGTTCTGTGAGATTAATTCATTTTGGTGAGTGGTTCAAAGTCACAGAGTGATTACTGGCAGAATCAGACTTCGTCTTGGTTTCTGACCAAATCCATTATTCTTTCTCCTGTAATGCATTCCTTCTCTTTCCAATGATTAAAAATTAAAAGACTGAGGTAGTGGATCTCTGGCCCTTTTCTGGTACATATTCCCCTTCTTGCTCTTTGGGAATGGAGAGTAGAAGTGAGGAAGGTAGACTTTGGCAGATGCTGAGAGTGAAGCTCTTGAGAGGCTGGGTGAGATGGAAGGCTCTGCTTGATATCTGAGAAAACTTAGGGAATGGGGCATGGGAACTAATGAAGGTGAAACTGGGTTAAGTAGGGAGCACCGTGGTGACAATTTAAGGATCTATCCTGAGAGGTTTCAAGATCTGCTTGTTAGATTTTCGGTCTCTTGCTAGTTGCCCTTGACATAGATTATACTCTTGGTTCTCTCATTGATACGTCATGACTTTAGACTTGCTGTTTTGTCTTTTCCATCCGTCAAAACTAAACTAGCTAACGTTGTAAAATTTTGGAAGGATATAACATCAAAAAAATGTTTAAGATGCCCCATCTTAAGTTAGGCAGTGAGGAAATACCACAAACCGTGCTGATGTTCCTTGAAAAACAAGTAGGGCTGAGCCACATATCGTTACTGGGCAATGCTAAGTTCCTGAATTGCTTATATATATGTTTCACATGTAACTTCTGTCTTTAAACTAAAGAAGGTATTTGCTTATAATAATTGCAGATTTGATTGAAATCATACACCGTGATTCAAGATTTAAAAATTAAATGACTGAGACAAAGAAGTGACAAACTAAAGGAAGCCACAGTATGCTTGCCAATTGTTCTTGGCAGGAAGTGGATGACTCATCCTGGACATGTGCTTTCATTGCTGGGACAATGGGGCACAATGAAAATGTTCAACTTACTGAATAGTGTGGACATTTTTGTCATCCATTTGCAGGAGACTGATGAAATACAACTACAGATTAATAAGAACCCCAAAGTAACCTAATGCTTTTGTGTGAGAAAACTAATGATAGACATTAAGAAAAAGACATGGACTGTTTTAAAATAATCAATAGGTTTTCTGTGCACTAAAAGAGACTGTGTACGGCAGATCCCAGGAAAGTAGAGGTGGAGAAATTCCAGAATTTAGGAAGGAAACATAGTATTGCCAATGGGAGACATGATTTATTCCCAAGAAGGAGGAAATAGGATTAGTTGCTAAGGGAGAAGTGAACAAGTATGTTCTGGTTGCAGGAGAATGGGGCCATTTCTGAAGTCTTCCTAATGTGACCCTGATAGGATATCATCTCTTGTCTGGTATCTAATCCTGTAAAAATATCTGACAGGTAGACAGGGAAGGGGTATTAACTTGGTTTAACCTTCATGAACTGGCCCAAAGTTACTAAGCACTTAAAAGGACTGAGGGGCTGTGTGGGGGCAGGAGTATATGGGAAATTTCTGTACCTTCTCTTCGATATTGCTGTGGACCTAAAACTGCCTTTAAAACGTTAAATCTATTTAAAAAATGCTTTGCTGACAAAGTATGAGTGATCAAGGCAATCCTAGTTTGGCTAAAGGATGTGAACTGAAGTTCAGGTTTTATCCCTAACTGGCTCTGTAACCTGGGGTTAGTTTGTCTTTCTGGGCCTGTTTCTATATCTATTAACAAGAAGCTTCCCTAGATTATCTTCAAGGCCTTTTCCAGATGGAAAATGCTGTAATTCATGTGGGCAGAAATATCTGTGTACATACAATAGTCCCAGAGGAGAGCACAGTTTTGCCAACAGATAAATACCTTGAGATACTCCAGGGAAATTTACCCTCTGTTATTATAGATTTGCAATAACAGGTGTGTTGTCGGGAGTGGAGCATGAGCTGAAGGAAGTAATTATTGTGAGTGGGGAAAAGGGCATTTTATAAGCTGGGGCAGATTAATAATGAAGGTTGTGCTGGGGATTGCTTTTCAGTGCAACCTTAGCCATTCTGTCCCTGGGGAGAGCCTGGATTTGCATTTTCTCATTCTCTTTGCTCAGTTAGTGCCCTCCTTTATCAAAGACTACTTCCTAAGTCCAAAATTCAGAATTGTAAAAAGAAAACTAAGGAGGTGGTTGACAGAGTCCTGTGGTTTGTTCTACAGCACGTGGACGTTGCATAGCTTCCTCAAGTCTTCACAAATGCAGGCAGTAGATGCCCTCTAAGTAAAGTGTACCTGCCTTTTCCTGCATACAGCCCTATGGACACAACAGTGAATAATGCCAAGAAAAGGAGGCAGCATAATGTCACACCAATGCAGAAGGAGATTTTAGTACGCAGATCCTTGCAGCAATCTTGGACCGTCCCTGAATATTCTCTCAATTCATTCTCCCAAACATAAGAGCATCTGTTTGTGAGCCAGCAGAGCTTTTCATTCAGAATCATGACACTCTGCAGGCAGTTACACAGAAGAAAATCTTTTATCTCAGCTTTCAAAAAGCTCCATTAGGCAGATTCTTTTTCTTCTTTTCAGAACAGACTCCTGCTTATTTTGGAGGAGGTATGTTCTTGACAAGTGCTCTTCCCAAATGTGCTGCATTGTAATTCAATCCCCCAGTAACTTGACCAGCTCTCTGACTTTATCAGATTGGAGAGAGGAATCCTGCTGCCTGAGGCTCTTGGCTGCAAAGGTGAATGTTGAGAGCAGTGCCTGCTGCACGCCTCTCTGTGGGTTCTCACCTCCCAATGGCTCAATTCCAATTTTTGTGTTAGAGCTGCATGCAGAGACCTACCTGTTAGCACAAGAAACAGATGTTGCCTCACATCTCCAAGGTTTCAGAATTTATGAATACTGGTATTTGTGACATTCATCTCACATTTCCTGGGATGGTCTTGATTCCAAATTATTTTTCTGAGTCTTTGATATTGAAAAATGTCCTTGTATAGATCAGTGGTTCTCAAGCTTCAGGGCACATTAGAATCATCTGAGGGTGCTTACTAAACAATAAAGATTCACATGCGCTTCTCTTAGAGATTCTGATTCAAAAGGCCCGAGGTGAGGGCAAACCTTTTAATTGAGTTATCACATACTCATAGTAAAGTACTCCCACCTTAAGTGCACAGCTCAGTGAATTTCTGTGTATGTATACAACTGTGTAACCACCACTCAGATGAAGCTGGGGAGTATTTCCAACAGCCCAGAATATTTCCCTTGCCCCTTCCCAGGCCACCCATTCCCCCACCCTGCCCCAGGATCACCACCATTCCTGCCATTTCAAGATGTCTGCTTTTTGTTTTGTTTTTGTTTTTGTTTTTTTGAGACGGAGTCTCACCCTGTCGCCCAAGTTGGAGTGCAATGGCGTGATCTCGGCTCACTGCAACCTCTGCCTCCTGGGTTCAAACGATTCTCCTACCTCACTCTCCCAAGTAGCTGGGATTACAGGTGCGCCACCATGCCCAGCTAATTTTTTGTATCTTTAGTAGAGACAGGGTTTCGCCACATTGGCCAGGTTGGTCTCGAACTCCTGACCTTGTGATCTGCCTGCCTCGGCCTCCCAAAGTGCGGGGATTACAGGGTGTGAGCCACCGCTCCCAGCCAGATGTCTGCATTTTTAACCAGCTGCTCAAGTGATCCACATACAGATGTTGTTCTTCATCATTTGAAAATCAATGGATTTAGTACAATGGCCAGGAGAAAACCCACCTGTACATTTTGAGGCTGAAACTAGTAGCCTCTAACAGATAATCTTACCCTTGTCAAAGTAACCTGCTTGAGAGATTTGGGAAACCCCCACACCCACAGGGGCTGCCAGCCACAGAAAGATATGCCTGGAATGTGTCTGACAAAAAAAGCAACTGTGATCCCATTCAATTGGATTGCATCTTTCTTGGGTGATGCCAGGGTGTTCAGTAGTTCCTTATGGAAACAATCTTGAGAGTAAGAAGTTTTAGTGTCTGTGAAGCACTACTACCCAGGCGTGGTTGTTTTGACTCCATAAAAGCTATCCTAGTTTTTAATCTAGAAACATAGTTAATATTCTTTGAGTATCCTAATTAATTCTCGTAACAACCCTATTAAGATAGATTTTTATTCCAGAAAACCAGTGTCAATTCTTTGGATAGGAGTATAATAATACTGAACATTTATTGAGTGCTTCCTATCACCACTGTACTAAATGCTTTAAAAGAATTCTTTCTTTTCCTTCATCCTCACATTTAAAAGAGTAAACGGAGCACTAGTGAGCTTTCCCAAGGTCATCAGAGGTAGTAAATGAGATTTGAAGTCAACCCTAGTCTCACTCAGATCCTAAACTCTTAGTTCCGTGCTGGAATATTTCCCTAGAGAAATACAATTCATTTATTTCTTGGCTTGGTGGAACTCTCTTGTCTTGAGATCATGCAGTTTCCTTGGCTTTCATTTAAGCTTTTTAATGTATAATTTGGAGGTCTGAATATTCATGCCCATCAGAAGACATAAACTCCTACTGGGAGATGACTTCTAACATAGATTAATAAAATAGCATTCTGGTTTATATATCAAATGTTGTGAGTTTGGTCAGTGTCTAACTGGGTCCTGAAAGGCCTGAATAGCTGTATTTGCCATGATAAAATTTTTTTTCAGAACCTGAAAACCTGAGGACAACAACTGGCTCAAGATAATTTCACCATGGTGTTAGCAGCAAGCCCAGCTCCATCTCCTAGGCAACTCCCCCATGCTTCATGCCCTCCAGCCCCACAGGAGTTCCTGTCCTAAAGGAGCTACACACTCCATTTTTCCTACTTTACCTAAAAATCCCAAAGATGGAATGTAGGTTCAAGAGAAACATTTGCTATTTCTTTACCTTTGTCATTAAGATGTACATACAATGATGTGAATATTAGCATTTGAAGGTCTAGTCCTAATGTTTTATTGGTTGTACCATAAATTTTAGTGGAAAAGGCAGGGTGTGGTGCTCGCTCCTATAATCCCAGGACTTTGGGAGGCTGAGGTGGGAGGATCACAAGGTCAGGTAGATTGAGACCACCCTAGCCAATATGGTGCAACTCAGTCTCTACTAAAAATACAAAAATTAGCTGGGTGTGGTGGCGCATGCCTGTAGTCCCAGCTACTTGGGAGGCTGAGGCAGGAGAACCGCTTGAACCTGGGAGGCAGAGGTTGCAGTGAGCCAATATCATACCACTGCACTCCAGTCTGGGCGACAGAGTGAGACTCCATCTCAAAAAAACAAAAATGAAAGCAAAGCAAAACAAAACAAAACAAATTTAGTGGAAAAAAAATTGCCCCAAGGATGTTTTCCTAGGCAGGCCTAATTTCTTTCAGAAATGAGAGTGACAGGTGCCATAGCCTACATTCATGAAAAATTTCATTTCCTTTTGCTTATTTATAGTAAGCAAAATCCAAGTATAGTCTCATGAATGGCTTGGCCAATACTTGTCTTCTTTAGCTTTGCAGACACGGTTGTGCACAAAGCACACCTGGTACTTTTAAGATAGGTGTATTATCCCTCACAGGGAAGGAACAAAATGTACTTTTCATTTTAATACCTTCCCTTAGTTTTAATTTTTGGCTCCATCCACGGATATGTCATTCATCAGTATAGAGGGCAGTTTGATCTCAATGGCAGGAATAATCCCACAGCATGGGGATACTAATTCTTAAGGGTCTGTTTAGGTTAAGGCAAATGCACTCTATGGTTTGTGAAACAACTTCACAGGGACTTAAGAGCTCTCATATCCGTTTGGGATTTATTGAAACATATCTCTCGTATTTCACTAGGATATATGCTCCATGAGTACAGGGATTTTTATCTTTGATGACTTTGTGTCCCTAGTACCCAAAACAAAAGTGCTCAATAAATAGTTAGTGAATGAATTTATTTATCCATCCATCCAGTCATCCATCTACCTATCCATCTATTGTTTACCACTCCACCTCAGCTAAGGTACCTGCGTCTTTAGGTGCATAGAAAGAAAAATAACCTGCCTCCTCCAAGATGACTGGAAAGCAGCTTCCTGCTTCTTTACAACTGTATACAACTGTGTTCAAGTAAGTACTAAAGTATATCAGACTTAGTTCAAGTAAGTACTAAAGTATATCAGACTGTTGCATTAAAAAAAAAATCTTACCATCCTGCTGCCCAGATAAATAAATTGTTACTCTTCTGATGTAGATCATTTAAGCGATTGCTTATTATTGCTTATTTGCCTGAAAACACTTTTTGATAAACTTTTTCTCAGCAGCTCCAGTTTATTCTTTTAATTCCAGCTTTTATTTATGGAAATACCAATCCATTTTTATTCAATAATTGAGGGGCTTGTAAAATATTTTTTTAAGTACAAAAATACTTGTTTTTTTATGTATGTATGTAAAATATGTAAAAAAGTATATATTAAGCCCCTGACTTAAATCTGATTTACCTAATAGAAATAGTTAAGGGGAAACAGGAGCATTAATCCTTACAAGGCCACATTTGCATTGACTAAGTATTTAAGATCAGTTGGATTAAAGGAGGGAATGGAAAGATAATGACAGGGAGAACTCTCATTCAGTTCAGTCTCATCAAGGCTCCCCTACCTGCTGAGTAGCAATGGTGGGGATGGGATTCCCTCTCTGTATTTGCACCACTATCATGCCATAAACAAAGAGAGAGAGAGGCAGCCTAGCTGTGTCTGAGTCTCTATGGGACAGCTGTGCTCATTAAGCATCTCAACATTTGCCACACAACTTCAATTCCATCACTTCCTCTCTGGAATGTTTCTTTAAGAAATCTCCTTGCCTGGGAGCTCTAGGGTACCGCTCTAATACATGCCACCTTGTATTGTTGAATCCTACACAGGCCTGTAAGATGAGTATATTCTCAGATATAATAATGATTCTGCTTAGAGTGATCTGGAAGTGCCCAAGACTAGACAAGGGTGTGGGAGTTCAGTAACTCTGTGCCCTGACTGGTTGTCTTTGAAGCAACAGTTGCCACAGAAACTGGGAAATGCTTAAATCCCACATCTCATTTCCAAATTCTATGAGCTTCTCCTTCATGATTAGTGGAATTAATTATCCCAATCATTCAGACACATAATCTTACAGAACCTTGCAGCCACAGATAGTCAAACTTCTTGCAAAGCCAAATCTTCATGGATCATTTAGGTTAATTAATATCGAGTGGTAAATGCTGCTAAAAATTCAGGGCCTCATGTGTGGCAGGATTTCATTTTCGTTACTCTGGGGTTAGGCTGTTAGATTAGCATGCACTGGGATATGTTATTCATGATGGCAGAGAAAATGCAATGAACTGGAAGATAGAAACATTATTACTGTAAAATTCATGTTAGCATGCTGGCAAACATAGATGGCCTCAGTTTCACTTTACTGACTCTGTGGGGATTCTGTTCTCAGTGTCTGCAGATAAAGTATCTCCTCTGGGACTGGGTCCTAACCTTGGGACTCAGGTTCCATCTTCCATGGAAGGGCCACTGTGCCAGGCCCAGAGTCACATTTGGAGAGCTCAGATGCCACAGTAAGACTAATTCAGGGCTCTAACCTGCTTTCCTATTTAAAGTATCTGTGTGACCTTGGACAAGTGCCTCAACCTCTTTGAGCCTCTGTAAAATGAAGAGAACAATTGTACTCATATTTGACCCTTGAACTAGGGGGTTAAAGGCACAGACCCTTGTGCAGTTGCAAATCCACATATCACTCTGACTCCCCAAAAGCTTAACTATCAATAGCCTGTTCTTGACCGGAAGCTTTGCTAATAACATGAGCAGTTTGTCCCAGAGAACCATAGATTAATGTGTTATTTGTATGTTATATGTATTATATACTGTATTCTTACAAGAAAGTAAGCTAGAGAAAAAAATGTTATTAAGAAAATCATAAGAAAGAAAAAAATTTAGTATTTATTAAGTGGAAGTGGATCATCATAAAGGTCTTTATCGTCATTGTTTTCAGGTTGAGTGGGCAAAAGAGGAGGAGAAGGAGGGGTTGGTCTTGCTGTTGCAAGGGTGGTAGAGGCAGAAAAGGATCTATTTATAAGTGGACCCACACAGTTCAAACCCACGTTGTTCAAAGCTCAACTGTTTTCATAGGATTAAATGAGATGATGTGTTTTTCATGCTAGATACATTACCTGGAGTTCAGAAAGTGCCCCCAAAATATTAGTCCTGATATTATTTTTCTTGTTCATTGAAGAATAGACTTGAAAGGGGAGTGAAAAGCCTGGAGAAAAATGAAATATGAAGGATTTGACAGGTTATCCTTATATTCATTCTTAGCCAATACTTATTGAGCAATTACTCTTTGCTATGCACTGCTCTTTGTGTCTGGAGTATAGTAGTGGACAAAACAGATATTTCTGCCCTTGTAGAGTTTATGTTCTACTTGATGTAGGGGGTGGGTACAGAGTACTTAATAAGCAATAAATAAATTACGTAGTAAGTTAGAGTGTGAATGTTATGAAAAAAGAAAAAAATGTGAAATCAAAGAGAAATTAGGAGCACCCAGGAAGGAGGAAGCGGAGCTAGATTAAATCTACCATTCTTCTCATAACCAAAGTAGGGAATAACCCTGCCATTCAGACCGTGAGTCCTTCAGATGATTGGATTTACTTGTATTAATACTAAGAGCACCAGATAAAAACCCAACATTAACTGAAAGCTTATTCTGTGCCAGGGACTGTTCTAAAAGCATCATGTTTAATACCTTTTAAAATACATATAAAAGAAAGTGTTATTACTTTCTCCATACAGAAGAGGAATCTAAAGAACAGAGGAGTTAAGTAAATTGCAAGAGGTCACACAATTCATCAGTATCAGAGCTATGATTCAGCACCAGCATTCTTTACCACTAACCTACACCATTCACACAAAGCATGAGTTGAAGTTAGAATGTAGATCTCTCAACATAAATTCAGGCTGCTTGGGCAACTCTGCCTTTCAGAATAACAAAGGAAGCCTCATATCTAATCATGTCTAGATGCCTATTTTCTGAGTATAAATACTTTTAAGATAAGTTATCATGTATTCATATGATAATTGACTTACTTTAGTCATCCATTGACAGAGAAAATGCAAATGATTACGTGATGAAATGATTATAAAATCAATAAATTTAAAAAATTCATTTGTATTACTATTCTTCTCAACAGCCTCTATTTAGTTACTTGGAAAACAGACTTGTACTCTGCTTGGTGTACATATGGATTTGGGAACTCTTTACAGTTTATCAATAGTGCCCCAGGGGTTTGTGAACCACAGGGGATCTTTAAAATAAACTCCTACTTGGATTTTTGAGGTTGTCTCTAAACTGGAGATGGATGACACAGTTCAATAGGAAGAGAAAGGTAGATTTTATTTACTTTTATATACATTTTCTTAAATGGTTACTGTAAGTTTTTCTTAAACAGGAGGTCTCAATTGAGAATGCTTTGATTCAATGCTTAATCAACCCAGAGGACTTCTTACTAACAAATTTATAAGGAAAAGCATAGAGTATGGAGTTAAGGGCTAAGACTCTTAAGCAAAACTGATTAGTTATTGTCCCCTAATCGCTCAATAGCTGGATAACCTCTATGAGCCTTAGATTATTTTTTCTATGAAATGGTAGTTATCATCATCACCATCCCCTCCACCAACACCATTATTATTATCTCCTGGGATTATGGTGAGAAGTAAATGAGATATTACAATTAAAATACTCAGCTTGATACTGGCACCTCCCCAACATTCAGTGAACATAGCAATCATTATTAATACACAAAAGAGTTGTTGATGTTTTCAGCAGTTGTGTGATAGATGGAGTTGCAGAATAAGCAGAAAAGATAGGAGTAGCTGACTTTGATTATGACTTTTGGCATTAGACATAGCAAAACCTCAGGCAAGTAGTGATCAAGTCTACTTTCACCCTCAACCATTCTGAATAGAGGGATAAGAGTGATTGTGGTAGAAAGAAAACTTTTTCTTTTCTTTTTTTAATTTTAAATCTATTTTATTATTATTACTATTATGTTTTAAGTTCTGGGGTGAAAGAAAGCTTTTAAAAACAGAAAACCAATGTCAGTTCTTTGATTAAAAGGAAAAGATGGTAAAGGATATGCTAATTGGTGATGTATATATGCAAAGAAGCCAAGGAAAACAGGAAAAAGAAGCAAAATAAAGAAGAGGGGAAAAAGAACCAGGGGAAAATAGAAGCTTTGAGGATGGCAGGGTAGAGGCCGCTGGATGGCAGGCAGAAGGCCTCTGATGGTGGAAGAGTGGAACAAGCAATGAAAAAGGCAAAGATGACGGGCAGTGCTTCTGTCTGGCAACTCCTTCATCAGTCCTTATAGGAACAGGCATGAGGCGTTTTCTACTCTGAAGGCTGGACAGTATCTGGTGGGAGAGGTAGAACATACCTCTGTAATAATAACATGGTTTTTGTAATCCATGTTTATTATGAGCCAGGCATTTTTCATAGTTCGCAAAGTGGATTCTATTTTATAGATGCAAAAACTGAAGCTTAAAGGGGTGAAGGTTACTCAACAAATAAGTAGAAAAGATGGACTCCAGAATCTTCTGCATATTTCTTCCTATTATAGTTCTTGAAGTTTCAAATGGTCAACTTGCTGTATCAGGAAACTGTCAACTAGAATAACTCATATCATAATTATGCCAGATAACTGTGGCATATTATAGATTTTTTTTAAAGAAAAAGTACTGCTCTTTTATTTTTTTTGTTTGCCATTGTAAATCAACTTAAAAAAAGTCAAAAAGGCATCAAGTGCTACAAATATGGCATTTGATAATTTTCAGTTAATTATAGATGGCATTTGCTTAACATTTAGGCAATTTGAAAAGGAGTTATTGAGTATTAGCAGAATCAGCAGCAAAGGTTTTTCTAAGCTCCTGGAACCATGAGTCAAGGTAAATAAAAGTTCCTTGGTTAGAAAAGGGCACCAAAAAAGCCTTTGAAAAGTAGTTCAACTTGACTTTGACTTATGATATCTTTGGGAACTTGCCCAGTTTCAAGGTGAGGCTAGTGAGACAGGAAATACAAATGATAGTACAAAGAAATTACAGGGTTCCAGTTAAATCCTCATATAGAAAGGCTGAAACTATAAGGGACCTTAACCACAAACTCTAAAGATAAGCAAAAGTTGGAATTGAATTGTGACTTGAAATTCTCTAGCCTTTCCTATTAGTCCTTTATACAAAGGAATAGCCCACATAATAAATGTATCCACTTTGAACATTATCTGGCAAGTTGTCTTGCTGGATTTAAAGTAAAATCTCTGAGATATTAATAACCCATTAATTAATTTTGGCCAAAGTCTATTGGTGTTAAAAATAAAACCAATTGCATATTACCTGGCTTATTTATGACATTTATAAACAGTAACTATTTTGAGAAGCTGGTATATTATTACAACACACAAATAACTGTAGTATTGAGGGGGTGGAATATGTAGGCAAATATGTATGTTCTGCAATCCAACTTTTATCTTCCCTTTGTTCCCAGTTTTATTTTTCTGGCATTAGTCTTGGCATTGAGTTCTATTTTTGTTGACTAGACAAAAAAAACTGGGGGTTTGGTGGACAATCAGAGTGAGAAAGTAGGGCATTTGGAAAAATAGGTAGGAAGTGCTTGGCCTCCAGTCCATCCTGCTTAGTTTTTCCTTCTGAACAGAGCATGATGCATCAGCTCTCAGACTCCCTAACTGATTTCAAAGCAAGCTTCTAAACATTTAGTTTTGCAAATAATACCTTTCTTATTCCCAGAGAAATAAGGCTGGGTCAGAGATGCTACAGCAGGTTCCTTTTCCCTCTCCACATAGTTAGCAGAGTCAGACTTTCTAGTAAGCAGATAATTCAGCTCTAGTGGTTGGTTTGATTCAATTAGTGATGGGGCGAACTTCAGTTTCCACATTCCAGGAGGAGGGGTTGCCCTTTTCACATTAAAACAACAGACTCTGGTCCTGACTAGTTCCATCACTTGCTTCTCTGTAATTAATCTGTGGGCCCAGACAGTGATCCTTGAATAAGGAGTCAAATGCCCACGATACACAAATAAATTTGTCAAACTGACCTCTAGTCAGCAGAGAGCATCTGAGGGAGGAACTATTTAGTAGGTATACATTTGCCAATCCCTAAATCAGGGTGTGTTTCTTTAATAAGTAGGGGACTAATTCACTGAACTCAGTGCTTAATGTCTACGGACACATGTCTCATGTACTTCGGGACATTCAAATCATTGCTAGAGTAAACTGTTGGCCCATCAGAGATTCTTAGTACCTTCTTTCTTAGTGCCTTCTTCCCTTTGCATAGATAAGAGCTATTCTTGTGGATATACAGGAAATCAATGACTCTTTTCAGCATTAGTAGTTATCATTGCTTGGGTAGCAACTCAAGGTAGGAAAATATAGCTAGAACAACCAAGCCACAGTGGAAGATGGACCAGAGACAGGAAGTTAGATGTGTGGTCCAATCAGCATTCGGAATGCTTAACTAGACAACCAGGATCCTTGGAGATCAACTGCTGGCTATAAATGTACATGTACAAATATAATATATGTGTTAAGAAGGAAAGGCAGGAAGTAAGGGCTGTATGTTTTAGGCTATAGAACCTTAGAGCTTCAACATTAATGTCCAGTACAGGTAACTAATATTTATTATTATTTTTTAAGTTTACAGACACTGGCATCGTATGACCTGGGTGTGAAAAAGAACCCAGAACTCTTCTGTACCCATTGTCAGAAAATCTAAGAAGGCCAGTCGTATCTTTCAAGATTTTCAACCCTTTTCTGGGGCAAAAGACTGAGTTAGTGTAATTACAATCACCTGGAAATGAACTGCAAACAGAGCTGCTTTTGTTCCCCAACTGAAATCTTGCAAAAGAGACACATTACTTTGCTAGCTCCACTTCCTAAAAGGAGAACAGTTTTGTATATTTGCTGCACTGTTTTGTTGTAATTTTCTGAAAAATATCAATTCTGATTTTTATTAGCGTATGAAAATAAAAGCTAATGCCCTGCTGTGCTCTCCATTCTATGAAGACATTCATCTCTTGATCTCTTTTCATTAGCGTGAAAATTAAAAAGAGAACAGACAATTCCAATTTAATAGACGTTCTTTCTACTAGATCTAAAGACTTGGCTCCTTTTTCCTTTTCCAAAAGTCCTTCTCTGAAGTAACCTGTCATTTTAAAAAATTCCAAATCTTATGCAATTTATTCTGAACTCAATGTTTTTGAAGCAAATACTAATCTTTTTTTTTAGTGCTGCTGTATATTATGATCGGGTGGCTTACATCTTCTGTTGTGTATCTCAAGCTGGATCAAGTTCACTTCACAGGGAAGTCTGTGCCCCTACAGGGACAGAATGGGCACAGAGGGGATTAGAATCCCTACAGGGGCAGCACAGAGAAGTATGTTTTCTTCATGAGCTCTGATGTTTATATTAACCATTCTAGCAGCTTTGCATCTGGTAGAATCCACAGATGAAGTTCATGTTGTTTGTTACTCTGCCCAATATAAAAGGCTCTCTTTTGAATACAGTATGAAACTAGTGGCTCTGACCAGCCAACTATAGGGCATATGCTTGGACCTTGTTTTTCTGGCAGCAATAACAAGTGTGCTAACTTGTGCTGTCTTAGTGGGTCCTGCCTGTGACCAACAGGGTGAGTTTCTGAGTTGGCTGTGTGGGGGAACTCTGCATTTTGGCGCTAGAACAGAGGAAAGTCAGGCAGTCTGGAGTCCTGACCCTGATCTCATTAGCACTGTGCTCCTGTCCATTGAAATAATTGTGCAGTGATTTCAACTTTAATTTGATCTTAATTCTGGGATGATTCCAACTCAGCTACTCAAGGTTGTAGAAAAACAAAATAATGAATGTTCTAAAATCTGCTATTTTCTTTAACACATCAAGCTCACTCTTGTCCAGCATAAAGACACAGACCCAGAATTTCCTCCTGACTTTCCTCTATCTTCCCTCTTTGTCCCTGACTTTAAAAGGATACATAGTAATTTTGCTATAGATGAAAAAACATGGTACTCCAAAGTCAAAAAGACTCAGGTTTGAATTTCAGCTTTGCCATATATTGACTATGTAATTTCAGGTAAAAATTTCAATCACTTAAAGCCCCTGTTTACACATTTGTAAAAATGGAACAAATACTGTGGCATGGAAAAGAGATAGTCTTAGAAGCAGAAGAAATGAGTTTATTCTTAGTTCCTTAGCCTCTTAGAGCCTAAAAACATTAGTTAGTACTCACTTCATATGGTGATAATGAAGATTAAGCACCATCTCTGCATTGTGAATTTATAAGAGTTAATGGAGTATACGTGTATAAGTTTCTAGTATTATGCGTAGTGTACAGCATGGACTACACAGATATCAATTTCCTTGTTTATTCTGGGCAGTTTTATAGAGGTTAAAAATCCCTTTGTTTTTCAGGAATCAAGGACTTCTCACGTTGTCAATAAGCTTTTTGAGCTGGAAGGCCAGAGTAGGTCATGACACATTTACTTGCATTGCTCAATGGAAGAGGATTCTACAGGGTGCTTATAAAATCTCAGAGGTTTGGAAAATGCACATAAGTAGTTTATGGATATTCTTTTTTAATACAGTGTTAACTGTGTTAGCCTCATCCACAATGTGTAGTTCCATGTGCTGTGCAAAATTACAATAAAAATGGCGGCTGGGCGCAGTGGCTCACGCCTGTAATCCCAGCACTTTGGGAGGCCGAGGCAGGCGGACCACCTGAGGTCAGGAGTTCGAGACGTGCCTGGCCAACATGGTGAAACCTCATGTCTACTAAAAATACAAAAATTAGCTGGGCATGGTGGCGGGTGCCTGTGATTCTAGCTACTCAGGAGGCTGAGGCAGGAGAATTGCTTGAACCCGGGAGGCAGAGGTTGCAGTGAGCCGAGATCATACCATTGCACTCCAGCCTGGGCAACAAGAGCAAAACTCCATCTCAAAAAATAAAATAAAATAAAATAAAATAAAGGTACACCCCAGACATCCAACCCTGCCACCGTGGTGCAATGGGGTAGTATACCAGCCTGATAGCATCACTCTGGACTGCCTCTCCTAGTCCATCAACTAATGACATGATTTAGTCACTTGAAAATGGTAAACGTACCTATGTTTCCAAACTTTAAGGTCACCCTATGGCTAAGTTCTAACATTTGAATAAGATAAAGGGCCTCCAGAGAGAAGTTTATTCTGCTTTCCATATTGCAGAAGTCACATGATTATAAGAACAGTCTGCTTTCCTAGAGGTTCGTGGGAGCAGAGTCTATTCATGACCTTGTTTTCAGATACAGCCACTAAAAGGACTCCCTGCTAAAAAATATTTTCCCCAATATATCCAATTTATACATAATTAGTCATTTTCTTTTTGTTTTTCCTTAAGCTGATGAATTACTTAGAGTTCTTATAAATTCACTTCAATATTTAGAGGTTACATAGAAGAAGAATGAAGAGACAATAAGAAAGGGTAGAGAAGTAGAAGAATGAAGAGAGTGTAATATTCCAGAACCAAGTGAAGAAAGTGTTTCAGGAAGGAGACCGTGATCAGCTGTGCCAGACACTGTTGATAGGTCAAGTAAGTGAAGACTGAGAAGTGAGTGTGCATTTGGTAACATGACTATCGGAGCCCATGAAGAGGCAGTAATTAGTGTGGGGACCAAGAGAAACATTGGAGTGAACTGAAGAGAGAAGACGATATTGATCATAAACAACTGTTTTAGGTGGGCATGGTGGCTCACCCCTATAATCCCAGCACTTTGGGAAAGTGAGGTGGGTGGATTATCTGAGGTCAAGAGTTCAAGACCAGCCTGGCCAACATGGTGAAACCACATCTCTACTACAAATACAAAAATTAGCCGGGCATGGTGGTGGGCACCTGTAATCCCAGCTATTTGGGAGACTGAGGCAGGAGAATCGCTTGAACCTGGGAGGCAGAGATTGCAGTGAGCCGAGATCGTGCCATTGCACTCCAGCCTGGGCAACAGAGTGAGACTCCAACTCAAAAAAACAAAACAAAACGGACAACTGTTTTGAGTTTTGCTGTTCTTTTATTTATGTTGTCGCACTTAGTGTAAGGTAGTTTATGAAAATCATTGTCTATAGACATTCTGTTTGTGAAAATAGAACTCACTTTATGTCTGACCTCTATTTTCTGTGATTTTTACACAACAAAGAACATAGGTCCTCAGGCCAACATATGGAAACCTAGAACAAATGGCTTCCAAGGCCTCTCCCAATTGAATAATTCTGGTGAATTCCCTTTCCATGAACTTCCTGCCAGATGTTCCTCATGACTGATCTTATTTCCTTTATGCTTATGAAAGTGAGGCATAGTTTTTTTTTACAAAATTACTTAAATGCATGTTATCAGAATGCAGCAGAGCAAAGCGAAGACCATGTAACTTGACACCGTCATGGCTAGAAGAGAAACCTCATCCAGGACAGATATTTTTAGTTGCCACTATTTTCTATCCCACTAAACCTCATTATCTTAGGCTATATGGAAGTGGGTAATCTGAGGGGCTGTACCTCATAACAGCCTCACTTTTCACATGAGAAACCTACTTTAGAGAAAGCTCTTAAGATGTATCTTTATATACTTGGCCAGGAGATGACCATTTTTATTTTTTCCCTGCTAAAAAAATTCTTTCTTCAATTCCCTGGAAAATACTGTTGAGGAGGCTGTCATGCTACTGGGGGAAAAAACCATATTTTCTCATTTATATTGTGCCTGCTTATTTATATTTCTGCAAACATTTCAATCTTTCTCCCCACTGCATTTTTTACATCAGGCTTTTCTAACTACAGTTCATGATATTCTGTTTTATGTCACTGTAACCCTGACTGCTCTGTGGAAGTGTGGCCTACAGTGCAGGAAGCCTGTTTGTAATCGACAGATAAATCTGTTTTCTAGAAACTCTGCATTCCACAGCAGTCCCAGCATATATGATTCTTAAAAAATCACTTTGTTTATTCCCCAAATATAAGGCAGTCAAATGAACCAGTTTATCCTTCCAGCATTGCAAGAGGACTGCCACTCATTTTCCAACTTTGCCTTTTTGTTTTTTAAGCTGCAGTTGTGAAAACTTGGTGTGCTTTGGGATGTGTCATCTCTTATTTCTTAAGGGTCAACTGTGTTAAGAGAGAGAAGGTCAACCTAAACAGTTCTTGGATTTCATTTCGGGAAATTCCAGGCCCCAGCTCAGCTTGTTCTGTGCATGTCCACCTACCAAGGCTCGGCCCTCTGTTGTTGCAGCTGTTGTTGAGTACAGAGCTCATTTATCCCCAGTCAGCTGGAGCTTCCTGTAAGTGTTGGATGCTTTTCCCTATTGCTACTCAATTGAGACTTTTTTTACAAGATTTATCACAACAGTTCCAGCTACATGCTGCTTTGGAATACATACCTCTAAAGTCCAATGACTTTTCAAAACACAGATACTATGCTAGTGGCAAACCATTAGAGATGTCAACTGCCTCACTTGGTTCAACCTCTACCATGTTGTAGGTGCCTCCATGCAGAATGGGGAAATGGAATGAGGAGTTTTAAGGGACATATGGAAAGTCTCTTTCATTGTACCTCTCACCCCAACCACACCATACTGGAATATACAAAACTGAAGAATTCAGAGTCACAGCCTTGACTCCAACTTCCTTGTTCTAAGATAAGAAGAATCTTAGTGATTTACCCAAGGTCATAATGGCTGATTATGGCATTAGCCTCTTGTAATCCTTTTGATACATATGATCTTGAAAAAAAATCCAAAATGGTAGACAAGGAGTTCATTTTTACAAAAAAGTATTTATTCTTGTTATTATTTATCCTAGGGGTCTTGGAACATTGTGTTTGATGGCAATAGTTTTAATATGGCCGATTCTTTCTGACCTTGTCAGAGTCTGTATTTTGATAAGATAGAAATATAGATTTATACCATATCTATATAAACAGTGATCCACATACATGTGTGTTCTGCTTCTATCAATAGCTCTTTTTCTCAGGGATAGGAAATAAATGTGTCTGAATTTATATATTAAAAAAAAGCCATCACAGTAGTAAAATAAACTAATCTACTGTGTTCTACATAAGGCATTTAAATTTTGATAATTCATGTCTAATGCAAGCAGTAAGAATATGAAATAGTACACATTCATCTCTTTTCTTCATGAAAACTGGGGCAAAAATCTTAATATTCTAAAAGAAAGGAGAATACCATTTAAAAATTCAAGCCTCACCTCTTACTCTTTCTACTCCCATTGCCTGAAAACATGCAGAGCTCTCTTTGATATTTTGATTTTGAATCTTTTGACTTAAAAACATCTCCACTAGTTTCTCAGGCCAGTCATTCTTCATTCTAACTAAAGTAGACTTCATTTTTGTTTTCATTATCTTTTAGAGATATTGGATTGCTGAATAGGTTTGGGCCGAAATCCGTCAGCTGCATTTCTTTTAGCTTGCTGGCTAAGGCTGTCCATAAGGAAGGATACTCATGCTTTGTTGACATTTCCTCCCTAGGTCTCTACATTGCGTCAATTGACTCGCCAGTGGTTAATAATGTGCACTCTGGAGTCAGATTACGCAGGTTGGAATTCAGGCTCTACATCTTGCTAGCTAGACAAATTTGAGCTAGTTATTCAAATTATCTGAGTCTCATTTCCCACCCCTAGCTACCATAGGATTTTTGGGAAGGTCGTATGAGATAATTTATGGCACAAATTAAAAACTCTATAAATAGTAGGTATTACTATTATTACATATGAAATAAAGTATTTTTAACCTTGAGAGAGATGGAGAGGGTCAGATTACATAGATTTTCCAAAAAGTGCACCTGAATGAACTTTGAACCTCAAGGCCAGCCTGCACAGGTGTTCAGAGCTATTCTGTGGACCTGTCAGTCACGGAATTGCTGTTTTCTCCTGTTCTCTTGTCTTTCAAAGCTCCTGTTCTCTTGTCTTTCAAAGGACTAAAAGGAAGGCCTATTGTTACTTGCGGAAGGATATTAATTGGCCAGAGTATTTCTGACCATAGCCTCTTATGGAACAAAAAAATCATTGTTTATTCATATTCTAACTTCCCCTCCAGGAAGTACAACAATGCAATAGACAACAACCTTTTTGTAAGGTGAGTTCAAGCTAGATAAACAGCTAAACAGACAAAACTGCGCCCACTTTTTTCTTCCTTTCTACCGTTCTTATGAATGTGTAATAAGACGGTTGGATCTGAAGTCCTATTTCCCAAGGTAAATGCTCTCTGTATATTTGTAAAATTCACTCATGTCCCTTCTCAGTAAACCACTCACCATTCCCCAGAAAAGTCTTCTGAGTGTTTTTCATTTTATATTAGTTTTCTAGAACTTCATATAAATTAAATCATGCAGTAGATATTTTCTTGTGTCTAGCCTTCTTCAGACTGTTGGGGGAATTTTGTGTCATGACTTATGCAGAGATACCAAATTTGTAAATTACTAGTTTATCTTTCTCTCCTTCTTCCTCAAATGTCATTGCTAGATAGAACGACTACTATTGAAAGACTGAAATATGTGCAAATGAGTACTCAGGATACATTCTCCAGTAGACAAAATGATTGATTACATTTTAGTTAGCTTTAGTTGAAGTGTATCTATAGTACATTTTTAGGTAAAGTAGAGGTTAATAGACTTCTGTGAAATAATTTAGATCTTTAATAGTAAGAGGCAGTGACCTGTGTCTGTAATATAGGGAATAGGGACTGTCAGCTAATCCAGCATGCCTGGGAAGTGGTTAGAACGGTTCTGTGCACAGTAGCACCCCTGCATATCAATTGAGTTGTGGAGTTGTTATTTCTTACTGAGGGTTAGTTGATCTTGAGTTTGTTTTGAGTTTTTTCTCAAATGTGTAACATCGGGTATATTAGTATCTTAATTATATACTTTAAAAATTATATAAACTGATGAACATAAGAGCAAAAATAAAGTTTTTGATTTTATATCAACTAAATTTAATGTTATGGACAGACACAGTCAATTTAGTTGGCAAAACCTGTCCAATTAGTTATGCATAAAGGCATGTTAAAGGGAAAAGCTGTATGGGGAAAATTATAACAGTCTAGAGTTTTGCATAATGATGGCTTTATAAGTGTCTTTAAGTTTTCTTTCTATTTAAAGGCAAAATAACTAGAAATGTATGGGGCGGTTTATGCAACAAAGATAAAATGAAACTGGAAGACTCATGATCAAAGAAAAGACCATGGTCGGTGAATGAAAAATTGGTGAATCTATGTTCATATATATATGAGTTATTTTTAAACATTTTATTGCACAAAATTTTAAACATACATGAAGTAAAGGGGATGTAATAAATCTCCATACACCCATCATCCAGCTTCAATGATTTATCAACTTTCTGCCTTTTCTGTATTGTTTTCTATAATTCTATCCCCACTCCCCTACTCAATTAATCTCACAGCTTTTTTACAGTTTCTTTCTCCCTTCCTCCCCTCCCCTCCCCTCCCCTCCCCTCCCTTCCCCTCCCCTCCCGTCCATCCGTCCCTCCCTCCCTCCTTCCTCCTCCTTCCTTCCTTCCTTCCTTCCTTCCTTCCTTCCTTCCTTCCTTCCTTCCTTCCTTCCTCCCTCTTTTTTTTTTTTGAGGTAAAGTTTATATGCTTTGAAAGGTATGAGTCTCAGCTGTACAATTTTGGCAAATGGATATACCTATGTAATACACAACCTTATCATGACACTATAGAACATTTTCATCTTCTCATAAAATTCCCTTCTGCTTCTTCCCAGAGAATCCCCCACCCCAGCTCCCCAGATGGGACCACTTTTCTGATTTTTTTTTTTTTTTCATTTTAAATTAGTTTTCTAGGACTTCATTTAAATGAAGACACATAATAGGTACCCTTGTGTCTGGCCTTTTTGCACAGCTTATTGTCTGTGAGATTCATCTAGTGTCATGCTAGAGCCAGCTCAAACTAGGTTGAGAGAGCCAACCGTGTGCATCTATTACCAAATTTGCATGCAGTGACTTCAGTTTGGTAGCTTGAAATTGACCATGGTGGGACTGTTTACCTCATGGAAATTGGCAAATGCTACAAATGAGGGTTTCCCTACCCTAAAGAGCCAGTTGTCAGCACATCACTGTATTCATTCATGTGGTTGGGTGAATTAGTAGTGTAATCCTCTATATTACTGAGTAGCATTTCTTTGTATAGGTATACTACAAATTGTTCATTGATATATCATGTAGATTGTGTTGATGTGCATTTGTGTTGTTTCCAATTTGGGGCTATCATGAATAAAGTAATTATGAACATTCTTGTACAAGTGGACATATATTTTCATGTTGTTGCATGTAATGTGTTAATTTTAATTGGTTTATGCTACTCTGTTGTATGAATAGTCTCAATTTATTTATTTGTTCTAATATTTATTAAAATTTTGAAGTTCTCAACTTTGGGCAATTATGAATGATGTTACTATGATCATTGTTGTATATGAATCATATGACTCTCAATGCATATATACATACTTCTCTGCATCTATGAGTGAACTTGTTGGGTCATAGGGAGATATATCTTTATCTTTAGTAGGTAACACCAGAATATCTTCCAAATGTACTTATTTATGCTCCTACTCAGAATGCATGAGTATTCTCATTGTACCATATCCTTCTTTACTTCACTTCTTAATTTGAGCCATTGCATGTGTGTACAGTTGTTGATCAACAAAAGGGAATACTAGAAAGCAAATAACTGAGAAAATAGTACACAGATGGGCAGTTTTCCACAGGCCCATTACATTCTAGGGAAGCACATAGAAACAGGAAGGGCCAGACATCAAGCTCTGGAATGGTTACCTTGATACTTGAAACTTTTAAGCTACATGATTGGTGTTTTAATTATCTATTCCTGCCCTAATAAATTACCCCAAAACTCAGTGGCCAAAGTAAACAACCATTTTAAGTTTTCTTATGATTCTTAATGCTGACTAGACTCAGTTGGATGGTTAGTCTACCGGTCTCACTATTGTAATTTTAGATTAGACTTTTTTCTTTTGTAATTTTGTCAGTTATACTTTATTTATTTTGAAGCAGTGTTATTAGGTGCATAACACTTTAGAATTGTTAAACATTCTTGGTCAATTGTAGTTTTGATAGTGTTATTATTGTGAAATGTGTCTTTTTATCTTTTATAATACATTTTGCCTTAAAAATCTAATTAATTAGTTTCCTAAATTTGTTTCCTTTTGTTGATGTTCTTTGGTTAATATTTTTTCATTCTTTTGTTTTATTTTTTCTTGCCCCTTCCCCATTCTTTTATTTAATTTTTTTCTATACTTTTGTTTAGATATGCCTCATATATATAGAACATAGTTGCATTTTTTTAAGTCCAGTGTAACAATCCATCTTTTAATTTGAACTTTAGTATTTATACTCAACATAATTCAGATCTGCTTGGATTTAAATTTACCATCTTATTATGGGCTTTTAGTTGTCCTGACTGTTCTTTATTTCTTGTCTTCTCCTTTTGGATTAATACTTTTTATTTTTTCATTTTCTTCATCCATTAGTTTAGAATTTGTATACTCTTTTAGTGTCAACCTAGGGATTAGAAATGTATCCTTGACATATCAAAGTCTAATACTAATTGTTACTTTTAACCTATTCCCAGAAAATTTAATAATCTTAGAGTATTTTAATGCCACTTGCCATACCCCAAACTTAAATGCCACTTTTGTTATTACTTTATATGATTAATATTTGAATGCATTTACTCACAAATTCACTACTTTATTTGCTATTTCTTCTTTTTCCTCTCCTCTTCCTCCCCCTTCTCCAACTCCTCTTCTTCTTCATCTTCATCTTTTGCCTTTCATCTGGTTTCCTTTCCTTCCACCTAAAAATGCCTCTGGCTATTTCCTTTCCAGCAGCATTAACCTACTGATAATGAATTCTCTCACTCACTATTTACCCCCGAAGTTTTTATTTACTTTTATTAGAATTATAAATTGGCACTTATTTTCTATATTAGTCTGATCAGGTTGCTGTAACAAAATTCCACAGACTGTGTGGCTTAAACAATAGAAATTTATGTTCTCATTGTTCTGAAGGCTGACAAGTCCAAGATAAGTTGCTGGCCAATTCAGTTTCTGGTGAGAACTCCCTTCCTGTCTTACAGATAGCTGCCTTCTCACTGTGACCTCACATGGCAGAGAGAGAGAGCTCCAGTATCTTTTACTTTTCTTACAAGGGCACTAGCCTTATTGGATTGGGGTCCCACCCTTATGATCTCATTTAACCATATTACCTTCTTACAGGCCTATGTGCAAATATAGTCACACTGGAGGTTAAGGCTTCAATATATGAATTTCAGAGGGATACAAACATTCAGTGACAACATTTTCTTTTAGCACTTTAAATATTCATTATTTCTGGCTTTTATTTAACCTGCTTGGGTTTGTAGGTTTCTCAAATCTATGTCTAGAACATTCAGTTTTGGAATATTCTTAGCCATTATTCAAATATCACTTCTGCCCCATATACTCCCTGCTTTCTTTCTGGGACTATAATTTACACATAGTTTAGACTTTCTCATTCTGTTCTCTACATCTCTTATCCTTGCTTCTGTATTTTTTATCTTTTTCTCTCTTTGTACTATATTCTAGATTGTTTCTTTTGATTTACGTGTCACTTCATGAATTCTCTCTTCAGTTGCATCTAAGCTAGTATTAAATCCATTATTGAGTTCCTAATTTTGTTAGTTGTATTTTGTATTTCTAGAATTTCACTGTGTTCTTAAGAATGTACTATGTCTTTTTAAAATAGTTTTCAGCTCTGTCGTAATTGAAATTCTTAATTATTCCTTTATAACCTTAATCATGGTCAGCATAAAGTCCATGTTTGATAACATCAGCATCTACAGGCCCTACAAGCCTTTTAATTATCCTGTTGGTTCTCATTTATTTTATTTTGTCCTTTTACATGCATGGATGTTTTTTATTGTGAGACGGACATTATACTTAAAAATTGCTTGTAGAAATTGAGGCCTAGTATAATATCTTTCTCTAGAGATTATTTACTTTTGTTTCTTTGTTTACAGTTGCCTCTGTACGCTAGTAATCTGATCACCTCAATTTAATTTCTGGGACTGAGAGAAACTGTACCTGTCAAGCTCTAAAGACAGTACATGGGATGAAAGAAGAAGAAAGCTTAGCTGTAGATCCAGTGATGAACATCTTCACGTTAATGTTTACTCCCTGGATGTAACTCTTCAGTGTCCTAACCCAAAGTGCGTGAGATTTATCAGCACCTCTGTATTCTCAAGCATATCCTGGCCTCCAGCTTCTGTCTACTTATTCCTGGGATGTTGTTAAGAGCACCATTCAGCCCCTCAGCCTCTTAGCAGCCTCTTCCAGTATGAGCCAGTGCCCCAGGGAAGAGTAAGCCTAAATCCTGACCTTGCCTCTATTGATTTCCCTCTTCTTCTGGATCATGATCTGGTAATTACTCACTATTTTGTTGAGCCTCCAATGCCTTTAGAGCAGATTCTTATTTACATTATGTATAGGATTATATGAATTAAAGACTTTATAATTACTGTAATTGAAAGTCCAGAGTTCTTTTAGCATCCAACAGTGTATTACATGGTTGAAAAGGGAAATACATGTCATTGAGAAGCTCATAAGACATTTAGAGATACAAAACATGTGATATATATTTAAGGGAAAAGTACATATATATGATCTCCAAAGAGGAAAGAAGTAGGGGTGGGCTGAATGACCTGGTTTATCTATGTGACCATGGTCTTCTTTCATCCCATGTACAGTACTTGTCTGGGCTCATTCACTGGCCATGGCTCTAGCTCCCTGTTGCTAAATATGCAGTCTGACCACTTTATCTCTTTTGAGCTTGACAGGTATAAGCCTAGCTACCTATTTAGATATTACCACTAGTTTTTTACGGGTTCTTCAAGTGCAATATGTAAAACTATGCCCATTCTAGATTTTTCCTCCATTTAATGGTTTGTATTGTTTATTTTATCTGTATAGTTCTTCTCATGCTGCCCTATTAAACCTCATTAGGTTTAATTATTTGCAAATTTTCTAAGCTGTTTTTAAATGATTATATCCACAAAGTGCTGAACATTTATGTAAACTATATTACCTGAAGACTGGGTAAGAAATGTTTAATGATACGAAGGCACACTACTTTTTAAACTATTCTGTGGGCTTCAATCATGTTCAACTGTATATGTTTGTTTTACACATAATTGTGGTAGAAATTTAATGATTTTATTATTTCATTTGGGGGTTTATAATTTACTAAAATATTCTTATGAATTCTGGAAATAATTTTAATAATAAATGATTACTTTTCTATTTTTTGAAATACCCATTTGATGAACTATATGCAATTACAAAACGCTAAATAGTTGAAAAAATTTTAACAATGTGGCTAAATATCCTTGTTATAATGCTAAGTGAAAAAGGATAAAAATCTATGTCTACTATAATTATAGTGTTCTGTGTGTATGTGTGTGATTGTGTGTGTATGTTAATGGAAGAAAAGATGAAAAGAAATGTATCCAATTTTTATGACCGACTTTTTTCTAGGTGGTGAGACTTTGGAGATTTAAATAGATTTAAATATTTATTGTCATGTTTTCCAAATTTCTAAAACTGAACATCATATCTTAATTAACTTAAAAAGTACAATAATAATACAAATCTGTTGTAAAGCAGTGTGTAAGTGCATGATGTAAAAGGTGATAGTCCCTCATTCCCTTCCCTCATTCCCTTAATAAAAAATAAGATTTTTTATTCAATCTTATTATCTTGAGATAATCACTATTACAAATATTGGACATCTATTTCCAGGCCTTTATTTCTGTCCGTGTGTCTGTGTGTCTGTGTGTGTGTGTGTGTGTGTAGGTAGGTATATGTATGTTTATCTTTCTGGCAGAACAAGTGTTTAATTCTTAAATTTACTTGAAAATCAGGATATATGCCTCCCTTTTGAATTCAGAGATTAATTGGGAATACTGTAAAACACTTGGCACAATTATTTCACTTGGACCAAAAAGTAAAGAAAGAAAAGCTGAGGGGTGAGCCTGAAGAACAGATAATTCTATAATGAATTTTATTGATTATTCACCAATGGATTCCAGGGTACAATCTGCATATTGGATGTAGAACGAAATGGATTTAAACTACAGGCTGAAACCCATAATTAGATAAACTAATCAGTTCATAAAAATTAGCATTACAAATAAAATAGATAATAGCAGAATATATCATATGTATTGGGATAATTATTGTGTATCGAACATTTATTCAGTTATCTTTATACATGTGTATGTTTTTATTAGATCATGATGTAAAATGTGCATCCTGTGCTGACTGTGAAAACCAGTTCTTCATGGAGTATGTGTGTGAATCCACATGTGCATGTACATATGTGTGTGTATAAAACCCATTGGAGTTCAATGGTAATACACTAGATGATGCAGAAAAATAAGTAGGGACTTGGAGTGTGAATTAAGTCTACAGAAGGCAGGACTTTGGAATAGAATAAAATGAAGACTGAAGCATATAGATTGTATGTGAATTACACTTTATTGCATTTACCTTAAAGGATATAACTCTCAACAAAAATGACAAGGTAGCATTAATTAGCAGATGCTCCATGACAACAGCTTCTCAAGTTTCTTCTGCTTCCTTCCAGGAAGACGTGCTTGATCCTTGGCTATGTCCTCAGCCTCATGAGCGCCTGCAATGCTGTAGGAAGTACCAATCATGATCTTGAACTTTTTGGACCTCAGTCATGCCACCCTAAAATTTCAGAATTATTATTGAAATGATTGCAGAAACCTGCTTGGCAAACCTTGTCACCTAAATCTAACATTCAAATTTTACTTTCAGTTTCTTGCTCCATCACTGGTGCCACGTTGTGTCATTAGCCTCAAGTTATATAGCAGTAAATAGGCAACAAGCACATTCTTACTACACTATTTTTAATCTGTGTGGTGAAAGGTCTGAAAGCATGATAAACATGGCTATGCCACACCTCAGAGGCTAAGCCCCATCTTGGACCAAAGTCTGCCACCCATTCTGCTCATACCCTAGTCAGCATAGCTCAGAGTTTGGAAATGTACTGCTGAGGATGTTGTGTTCTATGGACTGTCTAGTAGGAGAGGGAGATGTATTCTAGCACTCATGTCTGCGAAAGAAATGGAGTTTCCTGAGAATGATGAGGAATTGTATATGTGAAGGAACAGAGGAATGACAGAATTGGCGCTGTATTCAAAGTTTCATAGACCCTTATTCCTTTTCCTAAATGTATTCACTGGGCCCTCTATTTTGTTAGGCTAACTTCTGCAATGTTAGATCTGCAATCCCCTGTGCTTCCTTCTCCTTTCTACTTGCTCATAATTTTTCTTTGTCCCCTCTCACTTTCATTCAATTCCAAACACACATCACTAAGGAAGGCTTTGTAAAGCAGGAGTCACTGAGGTTAGTGCAGATTGTTGACTACGTTATTGCATGTTCAGCTATGTACAAACATGCTTGGATAGGTTGGGCGGAAGTGGGGGGTGGTGCGGTGTTCCAACAGAGCATTATTTTCATAAAGGGTCAAGGAACCACTGCTGAAAAGTAGTTATCCTAACAGATAACTGTTAGGGGATCTGAAGTCTGGCCAAAGAACAAGGGACTGTGTCAAGTGTAGAAGCCATCTTTAGTTCAGCAGAAGTTTTGCCACTTAGCCATCCTTTAGCCTTTGGTCACACATAATGTATATGAGACTCTGGCAATTTTTTTTTTTTTTTTTTTTGTGGGACTCCTGTCTATAAAAACAATTATTTAAAAAATGTATTGCAAAATGTATTGCCTCCTGTGAGGTGTAGTGATTTATCTTGATTGGTGAAGATCTAGAGAAGCACTTAGGTGTTTGCATATTGTCCAGTCACTGCACAAGAAGATTCCTTGCAGTGTTAAGGCATTGTCTCTTCCCATTCAAATCCAGGAACTCTTTCTTTATATTCTTTATAGTCCACTTCTTGTCAATTTTATATCTCCCACTGTGAGAAAAAGGTAGCAGTGCTGTGATGACTCACTCGGCCATGACTCTTCAGGACTCAGTTGTACAGAAACAGTATAGATCTTGCTTCTGCAATTCTCTAATACAATTTATTTAATGTTGATTACCTCATTACTCATGATAGTGTATCATCTTTCTTGCTGTCCTTGAAGAGTGGTGTCCAGTGAATCTTTCAAAGATTGATACTGAGCTTCATTGTTGATGAACAAAAATGCAGATCTCACCCAGAGCATGCAGGAACATGTGAGCAATAATTCATTTACTCATCATGTTAAATTTATCATTCAGAAAACAGATCTTCAAGCCATGTCTTCTCTTGACCTTTGTAGGCTATAATCACTACACTCCTAGAATGTGATCTCTTTCAGTATTGACTGCATCCCTGCCTTCCACACACTTTCACCAGTGGGAAGGATGGAGATGTCATCTGGGCAGAGGGAGAAGAGCGGTACCATTCAAAGTTCTGTCCCTCTTAAGATACGTTCTGTCAACCTAGGTGAGTATTTTAAGTCTCCAACATGACATCACTAAATGCAGAGTTAGGAAGAAATACATGCACTCTTGCAAGTTAGTATAAGCAGATTCAGTACACCACTGACTATTTGTGTTACCTAAAAATTACCGGAAAAATGCCATGGCCTGCCCAAGTTTCTGTCCAGGGACAGGGGAAGGACAATCCCCCAAATAGTGAATAAATATAAAAACAGCAGAAGAACAAAACAAAATGACTTTCTAATTTCTTACAAACCATAGTTGTTCAAGATAATAGTTACACATTTGAAAAAAGATGATTGTTTTATTGGAGTACCTTAAGATGTTTTGAACATATGGATTTTACAGCAGGGCAGTTCAAGAGGCATGAGGAATATTTCTTATCTCTATCTGTTGGAGCACTGGAGTGTGAGCTGAAGCAGCCTAATCTTGACTTGCAGAAATGGGGAGGACATGATATACTGGAATTGTTCATGGAATTGGTTTGGCTGATTCTCATTGATTCTGCCATTTCTCCAGAAGCCAATTCTACAGCTGTTGAAACAGGGGAAGAGACAAATGACAGGTACTAAGTAGTATCTAGGAGGTTAATATTGAGCATATTTAAAATAATCTCTGGGACTTCTGGAATTTTCTAGAAGGAATCTTAAATGCTCTAGATTTTGTAACAGCTAATAAAAGAAATACTATAATGCTGATGGTGACAGTGGTGACCCTGATGTATCCCGGAAAACCTGGCTTTTATTGTTTATTCTGTTGTGTTTCATCGTTAATTCCTACTTTGTATTCTTTATTTTAAAAATTGTTTTTATTTTAGTGCAGGGACAATTAGTTACACATTTTAAATTCTTGGGACCTATAACATTCAATGAATGTGTTAGAAAGGTGATGGTAATGTCTAGACCAAACAAAAGAAGAATAGGAATCTTTTCAGGTAAGTAAAAAAGATAGTCTATCCTCTTTTAGAGTTTTTGTGCTCAGAGGTGAAATTTTCCCCTCACATAGCTAAAAAAACCTCTAATTTGCATTATAAACTCCCTGCTACTTAGGTTCCTAAGGGGTGGACCATCTTGACCTTTTAATTATTAACGCCTTTCCTCAAATTACAATTATATTCTTAATCCCTGTCCTGCTAACTGGCAATTTTCTAATAGAGTTTTCAATTTTCTGTATTTCATTAATTGCAACTTGTGTATCATATAATGACAGAATCTTCAGAACAGCACCTTGCTAACTGGAAAGGTTGTGAAATGCTAATGAGCTCTTTTAAATGGCTAACTCCTTAAAAGACTTTCCAGATTCCTTATTTTCTTTAATATTTCTTTATATTTTTAGACATTCTTCCTTGAAAAGTATTCTTCGAGATTATTTTAAATATTCATGAAAAGAAATTAACATATTTGATGGCCTTCTGTATGTTGAACATGCTCACATAATTGCTGTGTTTATTTCTTTCAACAAGCCCTGTGAGTAAGGCATTCCTACCTCTCTACAGTAAAGGGAAACAAGGATAAAAAAACAATGTTATTGGCTCAAGGTCAATGGTGGAGCAACGATTTAAGTTCAAGTTTTCCATCTTCAAATCTTGTGTTCTTTCTTTTGTAGAACTACAAGGGCTATGTAAAAGGTTTACTGTGGAAAAAAAATGGAAAAACACGGCCACTAAGTAGCAATGGAACGCTAAGGTGCCAGTATTATCTGTCTTCATCATTATTGTCTTATTTCACTTCTCTTCATTATTCTACTTACTTCTTGCCTTTATTCCTTTAATCAGACTGAACATTGTTTATTTTTTTTCTTTTTCTAATTTGTCAACTAATATGCTGAAATTATGTAACAATCATTCAATTATTCACATAAAATGATCTATAATGGTCCAATTTACCAGTTCCCTTTCTATCTCCACTGGATTTTTCACAATTTGAATTTAAACATAATGGAAACACCACTTGTGAATGACTTTTGTGTCATGTTTAATTTTTCCAATGAATTGCTCAAGATGCCCCTTCTACTGTTCAGCAGAATATTCTGTAGCTTTTTTTAAACCGCCATTGCACTCCTCCCCCAAATTTCCCAAGGCTTCTGAGGTTTACTGAATTCTTAGAGGTTAGACCCATTTACAAATGGAAGGTGAAATGAGAACTGAAGTCTAATCTGGCTATTAGAGGCCATTGCATCTGCCTCTGTCTCAGTATTGTTGTTTTAGGCTGTTTCCACAAATCAGATGGCACTACTTCTCCAGATTCTGAATGTTCTACATCTGGGCACAAGATTACAGTTCTTTCATTGTACCATCTCACGCTCAGTCATTGTTACTTAAGCAGACCACCATGTTGTGGGACTGGTGGGGATGAGCTTACAGGCTCAGTTGTCAGTGTAAGAACTTTCCCTCTCCTATGACCTTCCAGAGGAGGAACTGCTCAGATCACCAGCTGCTTCAGGTTACCAGCCCACACCTGTCTGTCTCACCTCTGATAACCCTGGTATGTTTTCCTGCCACTAGGACTGATTATTAGAGTTTCTATAAATAGGCATGGTATAACATCTCAGAATATTGACAATAACAGTTATTTTTCAAGATTTTTATTAAAGGTGCTAATTATTTCATATTACTTGTTATAGTTTTAGGAAGTAGTTATTAAAATTATGTTTTTAATTTCTTGGTCATCTGTCATCGAGAAAGTAGTTATAATTTAAAGGCATGAAAGTTTCTTCTAGCTTAGGTGTCATACTTTGGTCATATCTTTTAGCAAATTTAGGTTTATGATCTTCATCTGTGAAATGAAGGAATTGGATCAAAATAGCACAATCTAGTTTAGGTTCCTTTGCTGGCATATATCGCTTCTACAGTAAAAATCATCTTATCATCTTATGTGTTGCATAAAACATAATATAAAATTTATAAAAAGGCCAATATGTGATTACAGATCATATTCTTAGTAGTATTACCAAAAGTCCCATTTCCTTAGGACAGCCCTGGATTTTATATATTCTCCTGGGATGGAGAATATATAAAATCCATTCTCCTTTCCATTCTCAAAACTGTTCTAGTTTGGATGATAAATTATATGGTTATCTTAATTAATTGTTTAAATATAATCTTAATGATTACTATATAGAATACATTTTAACTTTTTCCCACTTAAGAAGTAACATTTGCTAATCAATTTTTAAAATTGTATTAAAAAAATAAAAGATCTGAAAGGTAAAATGATATCTATAATATTTAGTTGGGGACTAAATGTATAATAAAATATAGATATAAATGTAACTTATTGTGGTAACATCAACAAAACTGCTTATTTTATGTTTGGATTTCTTGCATTTTACTTTTAAAAACATGAGTGTTTTATTGAAATAGTTTTTATATTTTTGTTCCTAAAATATGGGTTCAGAGAAAAGATTTAAGTGGTCATTTTCCTAGTCTGTGCTCAAATAAAACATTTTGTTATGGATAATATTTAATCCCATTAGACAAAAAACCTAAATTCCATATGATTGGCAAAAGTTTCCCTTTTAACACGCTAAAAGTAGAACTAGAGAGAGCGTGACATGCTGTATAAATATTTTGATTAATTCAATGCAACTGGTAGGTTTGGTTAAAGAAACTCTTAAGGGAATTTATGGAATTATCTCTTTTATGTTTCATATAAATTTGTATTTCAACATCAGTGTTCTTTTGCTTCCTGTCTTTAACCAATGATCCACCACAGATATAAATTAAACAATGAATAAGAACAAAAACAATTTAAAACTGCGTAATGGTCCAAACCACCATGGATGGTGTTCTGACGATGATACACGAGGTGAGGTCTGACTCATGAGCCACTGTCCATGATGACTTGACATTCTCAAAAGGAAGTCCCAAATGTTCTCACTGCATGCTGCTGCAGGCCCTCATGGCAGGGCATCCACACCACTGGCTCAGGTGCTGGTTGCTCCAGAATCTCTCTTCAGCTGGCCTTTTGCTACTGAACTGTCTCTGTGAGAGCATCACTGCAGGCACAGTTTTCTCCAACCATAATTGCTGCTGCCAAAGCCACTTTGGACTTGGGATAGGGTAAACAACTCCACTAGACCTGTGCACTCCAGCAGGGGCAGCCCCTTTTCTTTAATTTCTCTTAGTAAAGGAGAGGCCAGGAACTGCATTTCATCATTTTAAGATTTTTAGGATTTGGAGCATTTTAAAACAGATTATTTGAGGATAATAGAAGGGAAGTGCAACCTACACTAAACATCTGAAAATTGCTGCCTCTGTTCCAAATCCCTTGGGGGTTCCTCATCAGGCAGGTCCTTACTTTATTCTTGGTTATAAGGGCAGCTCACCCCATGCCCAGTCACTAGCACTGACTGTTGCAATACTGAGGCTTCAGTGCTCATTAAGATGAGTCCCTCACCTAGAAAAGGGAGAGATTCTCTTTGTCCTTGGGAACTGAGATATATTTCCTAAGCCCTCCTTTCTTGTCTCAGGATTTAATTCCTTGTGGGATAATTGATAACAGGAACATAAATTTTATTTTAGGGAAACTTTACTTCCACCCATTGCAGTATATAAAGATCCTGTGGCTGTGCATTGGTTTCCCAGTGTCAGAGGAGTGTGGTTTTAAATAACACCACTTATGAGATGCTAAAAATTCAGTCCCGATGGGACTTGTTCAAACTCAGTTCAGTTTCTGGTCACGAAAAAATCAATCTGTTTCAAGATCTAGTCTTGCCCATGAAAACTTTAATAGTGGTAGATATCTAGAACATGAGTTAATCACCATCCAAACATTTCAGTTTTTCATTGTTATATTGCCAGAAACCATTCTGGCTATATATATTTTTAAAAGAAGCCATTTGCATGTCCTTTTGTGTAGAATATAAATTTGGTTAAAATTGGATGACATTTACTTTAATTATCTTCAAAGTATGATGAATTTTTCATGTGTGGAATGTGTGGTCTGATAATTTTTTAGGAAACAACAGTCCACTGGAGAGCGTAGAATCTTAGAATTCATCTACTTTATTCTCCTCCTGGTACTCTTCTTTCTTCTATAACATTCCAGCCGAGATGAGGTCTGAGCTGTGCTGCTCAAGGTGGTCCCATGTGAATATAGATGCAGAGACCATGTAAGGGTAGCAGAGGAAACTGTGAGCCCAGGGAAAGAAGATAAACTTGTGGATATATGTGCAGTGAGCAATTTTAAGTAGATTGCACTAACCAATTCGTGATCTGTAACTCCTTTGTTAATGAAAAGAATGTACATCCATGTCAAACTTCCATTTCAGAAAGCAGAGGTCAAAATAATGAGTCCCGGGGAATTCAAACCTGTGTTAAGAAAATGTGTAGAGCTGGGCGCGGTGGCTCACACCTGTAATCCCAGCACTCTGGGAGGCTGAGGCGGGCAGATCACAAGGTCAAGAGATGGAGACCATCCTGGCCAACACAGTGAAACCCCATCTCTACTAAAAATACAAAAATTAGCCAGGCGTGGTGGTGCACGCCTGTAATCCCAGCTACTGAGGAGGCTGAGGCAGGAGAATTGCTTGAACCTGGGAGGCGGAGATACACTGAGCTGAGATCATGTGCCACTACACTGTAGCCTGGGCGACAGAGGGAGACTCTGTCTCAAAAATAAACAAATAAATAAAACAAAACAAAAAAGAAAACACAAAAAATACACACACACAAAAACAAACAAACAAAACACAAAAAAGAAAATGTGTAGAAAACTTAGGGCTGAAGGAGAATATAAATATGTTGGATCTAGGAAAAAGATCCAAAAGACGCAGTTTAGGCTGGGGAGGGACAGGGGTGGGAGTTATAGAATGAGAGTGAAGTGTTTCAGCTAGACCAGCCCCCAGTGTATCACCCATCAGAGAAGCAGAAGGCCAATGGGATTCAGGAGAATGTGCAATTCTGGGGGCTCCACTCCCTAAAATATCTCTGCGCTTGCTTATGTTTCACAGTTTTCAGCAGGAAACATTTTCCATGACATGAGATAAAGAATGTAAAATCAAAGTGTGGAATTGATTGTCCTGTTAGTCAAATGGTTTATGAAACTATTTTAGACTACTGTTATCTCTTTCACCTGGATTACAGTAACAACCTCCTAGTTGGTTTCCTAACTGGCCTGAATGATTTTATTGGAGAATGATGTTTATTCATGTTTTTCCTAATGAACCCTTTAACTTTCCTCCAGTTGCCCTTAAGATTGAGTTCAAGCCCTTGGCACGGCTGACAGCACTCAGTGAGATATGGCCCTGGTCTCCTAATCCAATCCCATCTTTTTCCTCTGCCCCCTCTTCCACCAACTTCTTTCAGTTCTTTGAACAGGAAACCCTTTGTTTTTACTCCTTTACATCAGTTGCTCCCTTAAGAACTCTTCCTCATTCCCTACCCTGCCCTATTTTAGGTTTCAGCTTAGAGTAATTTTCTCCAGGAGGTTTCCTTCTGGCCTCCCCAGTGGAAGTTAGAGGTGGCCAAGACATGCTGTTCTCATCATAGCCCTTATAGCACTGTATTGCAAAAGCCATTTCAGTTGTCTACGTCTTCTGCTAGGTTGGGGGTTTCTTGGTCTTTCTTGTTTACCATTGTATCCCCACAGCTAGCATAGTTCTAGCTTGGATTAGGTGCTCAATAAAAACCTGATGAATGGTCAGACAGATGAATGAGAGAAGGTTTTCCTTTTCTGACAAGAGAAGGTGGTGAATGGAATAGTTGGAAAAAAATGTAGTGGCTAAAAATAAAGCAAACAAACTTTTTCTTGCCTTTGACCAGCTATATTTTTCTTAAAATAAGGAAAAAAACAAAAACAAACACTGAGAAAAGTGTTTGCTGATTGGTTAGTTTTAAAGTTTGCCACCAATGAAATCTTACTGCTGTGTACCTGTTGCTTCTGTTTTCTTTTCTATTAATACCATGGGCTTTTTTTTCCACAAAGGAATTTGTTATAAAAGAACATTATTTCAAGGTATCACTGTATAGAACCTGACGTGACACGTATTTGTAAATGGTAACATTCAGTGAATATAATCACTTAATTTCCAGAGTAGATAACATACATATGTATTGAAACCTAGAGGCCTGGGGTTTGGTCTTGTTTATATCATTATCTATGTAACTAGCATTAGGACATTAAACTTTCTATATTTAATTGCATTTAAGTAAATGCATCATCTTTAAAATGAGCTGATACCTTTTCTGATATCTCATGTTAAGATATAATGAAATGACTCATATAACAATACTGCAAGCAACTCTGTAAAACATAGGTACCAAGAAGTATGATAGGAAGGGTAATGGCCCAGAAGCTAGGTTGCCAGTAGCTACTCCCGTTTATACTGATAATTATCTACTTTATTGTCACCTTATCAAACAAAATAAAACATAAGAAGGTTATGCAGATTGTCTTTTTGAGATTCCTTTTAGCCTTTATCTTTTTTAAAATTATTATTATACCTTAAGTTTTGGGATACATGTGCAGAACATGCAGGTTTCTTAGATAGGTATACATGTGCCATGGTGATTTGCTGCACCCATCAACCCACCACCTACATTAGGTATTTCTCCTAATACTATCCTTCCCCTAGCCCCCCACCCCATGACAGGCCCTGGTGTGTGATGTTCCCCTCCCTGTGTCCATGTGTTCTCATTGTTCAGCTCCCACTTATGAGTGGGAACATACAGTGTTTGGTTTTCTGTCCTTGTGTTTGCTGAGAATGATGGTTTCTAGCTGCATCCATGTCCCTGCAAAGGACACGACTCATCCTTTTTTTTGGCTGCATAGTATTCCATGGTGTATATGTTCCACATTTTCTTTATGCAGTCTATCATTGATAGGCATTTGGGTTGGTTCCATGTCTTTGCTGTTGTGAACAGTGCTGCAATAAAAATATATGTGCATGTGTCTTTGTAGTAGAATGATTTATAATCCTTTGGGTATGTACCCCATAATGGGATTGCTGGGTCAAATGGTATTTTTGGTTCTAGATCTTTGAGGAATCGCCACACTGTCTTCCACAATGGTTGAACTAATTTACACTCCTATCAACAGTGTAAAAGTGTTCCTATTTCTCCACATCCTCTCCAGCATCTGTTGTTTCCTGACTTTTTAATGATTGCCATTCTAACTGGCATGGGATGGTATCTCATTGTGGTTTTGATTTGCATCTCTCTAATAACCAGTGATGACAGCCTTTATCATTCTAGGAAACGGAATAAGTACTATATTCTGTACCTAATCCTATTAAATTTCTTAGAGAATGTATTGCTATTTAATCCATCCTTGCCTTTCATGGGTTGCTGTAGTTCAGTGGCTGTTGTAGGGAATTTGTCTTCCTTCTTTTTCTATCCCAGTTATTTTGTGATTTTTTCCAGATGTGTATGTTCACCATTGATATATCTACACATTGTCTTAGAACGTTTAAAATCTACCCAGGAACCTATACTAGCTAAAATCTCTTTGAGTGTCTCTTCACAGCTATACAAGATGTGTTTAGTAATTGTGTTCTGTGGAGCTCAGCAGCTGTTATGTTACCTGAAGTATTTTTTCTTCTTTCTTGGCTTTTAAGTTGATGTTTGGAAGTCTTCCCAAGTGTTCAGCCTGAAGGAGAGACAGTTTTCTTTTCCCTCTGCTAATGCTAAACACACAAATAAACAAAACAAAACAAAATTCCAATTAAACAGTCTGGGAGATTCTAGTTGAATGGTGGATATTAGCATCTTTCAAAGCTAGACCACCTGCCGCTAGACAATTTGTGGCTTTCTATTCTTAAGTAATACAAGGAATAGATGTCTGGCAAAACAAAAAAGAATGTAGAAAGTAGGGATGAAACATGATTCCTTTTCAGGGAGGAAAATCACTTCATTCAAGTACCAACTTAGTTTCATTGCTGCATTTGAACCTCCAAGGAGAGAAATGTGGAGCAGTTGATCCACAGTTGTACCTTCCATTGTTGGTTTATTAAATGGGCTTTTCTGGGCGTGTGTGTAATTTCATTCAGACCGTTGATCACTACTTGGAGTATTCTTAGCTTTCTACAAATTGACAAACATAGCGGTAGGGAAATCTATGTGGAAATTCTGTTTTTCAAAGGTTTGGCAGTTTCTCTTCAATGAGTCCTCAGGATATCTCAGGTTTCACTAATTTGTGTTTAACTAGATTGGAAAAATTCGGGCAGTAAGCGACAAGAACGTTCTGCCCCGTAAGTTGGAGAAAACCATCACCCAGGCACTCAACAAAACCTCTTCCAAATACATGATATAATACATTCACTCCAGAACAGGGTATGAGCCCTAAAGGATGATTCAGACATGGAAACAAAAGTTGCTGTTAGAAGATAAAAAGAATTATCAGTGGATGTGTTTTTGCTTGCTGCTTTGACATTGCTGTGGCAGGCAAGAGCAAAGGAAGAAACGACGCGCTGAGCTGATGAAAACAAATTCCAGAAGCATTTATGACCAAGTTGTGGTTAGAGGAACAGAATGAAACATAATTTTTCAAAGTTTCCAGAAGGGCTTGTGCATGCTGAAACATAACCAGAAACAATATAACATGCTACAGGAGGAATCAGTGACAAAAGCAACATTCCCCACATAGACCTTGTTATTTACAAAGAGCTGTAAGAATGAAGGACTTTGAAGCCTTTAAGATGAACAATGTTGTTACAGGAAAGGGGTCCTGATTCAGACCCCCAGAGAGGGTTCTTGGATGTTGCGTAAGGAAGAATTCAGGGAGATCCCACAGAGTAAAGTGAAAGCAAGTTTATTAAGAAAGTAGAGGAATAAAAGAATGGCTACTCCATAGACAGAACAGCCCCGAGGGCTGCTGGTTGCCCATTTTTGCGGTTATTTCTGGATGATATGATAAACAAGGGGTGGATTATTCATGACTCCCCTTTTTAGACCAGATGGGATAACTTCCTGTCATTGCCATGGCATTTATAAACTGTCATGGTACTGGTGGGAGTGTAGCAGTGAGGACAACCAGAGATCACTCTGTTTGCCGTCTTGGTTTTGGTGGGTTTTGGCTGGCTTCTTTACTGCAAACTGTTTTATCAGCAACATCTTTATGACCTGTATCTTGTGCTGATTTCCTATCTCATCCTATGACCTAGAGTGCCTTAACCTTCTGGGAACACAGCCCAGTAGGTCTCAGCCTTATTTTACACAGCTCCTATTCCAGATGGGGTGGCTCTGCTTCACATGCCTCTGACAATGTCATATATGGAGTCAGTACAGCTTCAGGATTAAGAAGCTAGACTCCAGAGTCAGACAGACATGGCTGATATCAAATCTTGCTTCCACTGACCTTGCCCAACTCACTTGACAATTTTGCGCCACAATTTTCTTGTTAGTAAAATGTAATAATGATTTGCCCTTTATCATAGCGTCGATTTGAGGAATTAGGAAATGCTTGTAAGACATTGGTAAGTACTCATTAGTGTGTGTCAACAAATTATGTCTATTATTGCTATTGTTATTAACAAGATATTCTGGCTGTGGACTCCATGTAGTTTCAGAACATTTGGTCACAGACTGAACATATCCAAAACTATAGTCTGTTAAAGCCTAGAACTGGGTTAGAGATTGCATTTTCCAAAGAATTTAAACATTGCAGGTTGTACTTTCCAAAGATGACTGCCGCAATAGTTCCTATCCAACATGCTATGTGATAATGTGACCTTGCCACTCCTCCCATGAAGAGGTGGCGTTTATGTTTTCTCCCCTTTGAAACTGGGTAGGCTTGTGACTGCTTCAACCAATAGAGTATGGTAGGAGTGACACTATGCGACTTCAGAGGCCAGGTCCAAAAATTCTTTAACTTGTTGCGCTGAAATACTCCTTCTGGGAGTCCTATCCGATTCCCCTGGGGCTGCCATGCTATGAAGAAGCCAACCCACACAGACAAGCCACAGATGGGTGCTCTGCTTAGCAGTCTTAAACTTTGAGCCTTTCCTTCTCAAACACCAGTTATGAGTAAGTCTTCAGATAATTCCAGGTCCAGAAATTCATGATTAGTCTTCTCATCTGAGACCCCAGACCTCATGGCAGAGAGAAGCCAGACCTAATGTCTCCTTTCCAATTCCCCATCAATCCTTGAACATAATAAAATGCTTCTTTGAAGCCACTAAGCTTTCAGGTAATTTGTTATATAGCAAAGATAACTGGGATAGAAATTCTCCCTGGTCTGGCCAGTTCTCCCATCTATGGATTTTCCAACTTTTCTCAATCAAGTAATTAGCATTTACCATGGCCTTTTAATGCAAGTCACTGTGCTAGAACAGGGATAAGCCAACATAGTTAAACAGAAATATACACAAGGATAAAGAATACTTAGGAATCCTATAGTAAGGACTGTGTAGCATCAAGTAATGCAGGCATGACCATGGCGTAAACTTAAAAGAGGCTGAGACAATCTGGGAAGGCTTAATGGTAAAGAGGCTTGCATAGGGCCTTTGATAGGTGGTACTTGGATAAATAGAAAAGGGAGAAAATGAATTCCTGACAACGTATGAGAAAATGTTTTGGAAAAAAAGAATTTGGGCATTGCATCTTATAATTAATCTGTTAAAGTCATATTTGTCTTGCAAAATAGTATTTACAAGAAAGAATGCTTTTAGATATGTTTCTAATTATAAGAGAATTTACTTAGTACTTTATAGAGGTTGAGTTATGTCGGTAGTATCTTAAATTGGACTAATTTCCACAGGATTGATCAGCAAACTTTGCCTCCTATGTAAACATAATTTACAACTTTATTAGAAAACACAGAATTTTCTTTTTGTTTTTCTTTTTTTTTTTTTTTCTTTTTAAATGGAGTCTTGCGCTGTCGCCCAGGCTGGAGTGCAGTGGTGCGATCTCGGCTCACTGCAAGTTCCTCCTCCTGGGTTCACACCATTTTCCTGCCTCAGCCTCCCGAGCAGCTGCGACCACACTTTTTTTGTTTTATTATACTTTAAGTTCTGGTGTATATGTGCAGAACGTGCAGATTTGTTACACAGGTATACACATGCTATGGTGATTTGCTGCACCCATCAACCCATCATCTACATTAGGTATTTCTCCTAATGCTATCCCTCCCCTAACCCCCAAGCCCCTGACAAGCCCCAGTGTGGGATGTTCCCCTCCCTGTGTCCATGTGTTCTCATTGTTCAATTCCCACTTATGAGTGAGAACGTGTGGTGTTTGGTTTTCTGTTCCTGTGTTAGTTTGCTGAGAATGATGGTTTCCAGTTTCATCCATGTCCCTGCAAAGGACATGAACTCATCCTTTTTTATGGCTGCCTAGTATTCCATGGTGTATATGTGCCATGTTTTCTTTATGCAGTCTATCATTGATGGACATTTGAGTTGGTTCCATGTCTTTACTATTGTGAACAGTGCTGCAATAAAAATATGTGTGCATGTGTCTTTATAGTAGAATGATTTATAATCCTTTGGGTATGTGCCCCATAATGGGATTGCTGTGTCAAATGGTAATTCTGGTTCTAGATCCTTGAGGAATTGCCACACTGTCTTCCACAATGGTTGAACTGATTTACACTCACACCAACAGTGTAAAAGCATTCCTATTTCTCCACATCCTCCCCAGCACCTGCTGTTTCCTGACATTTTAATGATCACCATTCTAACTGGCATGAGATGGTATCTCATTATGGTTTTGATTTGCATTTCTCAAATGACCAGTGATGATGAGGTTTTTTTCACATGTTTGTTGGCCGCATAAATATCTTCTTTTGAAAAGTGTCTGCTCATATCCTTTGCCCACTTTTTGATGGGGTTGTTATTTTCTTGTAAATTTGTTTAAGTTCTTTGTGGATTCTAGATATTAGCCCTTTGTCAGATGGATAGATGGCAAAAATTTTCTCCTATTCTGTGGGTTACCTGTTCACTCTGATGATAGTTTATTTTGCTGTGCAGAAGCTCTTTAGTTTAATTAGATCCCATTGATCAATTATGGCTTTTGTTGCCATTGATTTTGGTGTTTTAGTCTTGAAGTCTTTGCCCATGCCTATGTCCTGAATGGTATTGCCTATGTTTTCTTCTAGGGCTTTTTTGGTTTTAGGTCTTAGGTTTATATCTTTAATCCATCTTGAGTTAAATTTTTGTATAAGGTGTGAGAAAGGGGTTCAGTTTCAGTTTTCTTCCTACGCTAGCCAGTTTTCCCAACACCATTTATGAAATAGGGAATCCTTTCCCCATTTCTTGTTTTTGTCAGGTTTGTCAAAGATCAGATGGTTGTAGATGTGTGGTATTATTTCTGAAGCCTCTGTTCTAGAACACACAGAATTTTCAACTAATTCCAACAAATATAATGTCTTATAATAGACATTCATCATCTCAAAGTTACACATCAGTAGTCTTTAGAACTGTTAAATCACAGAATTCATGAGAAAACTCTTTGCCCCTTTTAGGAAATATATTTAGATAAATATTCAAATTTTAATGACAAGATGTAGCATAGATATAGCTATAACTTACATTTTATAAGTAACATATAAATATTCACAAAACATCTTCCTTTTAAAAAAACAAAAACAAAAAGTAATGGCTAAACCAAGCTTTTGCGTTCTGAAGGTCCCGTGACAACTTTTCAGTAAGTACCATAGAAATGCGTGGACTTGTTTTTTTTTTTTTTTTTTTAAGGTGGAGTTTCGCTCTAGTCACCAAGGCTGCAGTGCAATGGCATAATCTCGGCTCACTGCAACCTCTGCCTCCTGGGTTCAAGTGATTCTCCTGCCTCAGTCTCCCCAGTAGCTGTGACTATGGGTGTATAACACTACGCCTGGATAATTTTTTTGTATTTTTGGTAGAGACGCGGTTTCACCATTTTGGCCAGGCTGGTCTTGAACTCCTGACCTGTGGTGATCCACCCACCTCAGCCTCCCAAAGTGCTGGGATTACAGTTGTGTGCCACCACGCCTGGCCTGGGCTTGCATTTTAGCTATAATTTAAAATTTTCTGCAATCTGTTTGAACATAATTAGTGGCTGGAGTGCATCACTTCTTAAATAGTGAATTCTGCTGAATAGCTCAACTTCCTGCTTTCGCTTACATTGGGGCATCCTATCTCCCTTTAAGTCCTCCCTTTTGACTTTAGTCCTTCTCTTTGGGTAGCATCGAATAAGGACTCGCTCTCTTGTGTGACAAGCATTCAGTTGCTTGAGGGCAGCACCTATACCACCTCTGTGCCTTCTCTTTTGGTTAACAATTCCGTGTCTTCTCATATGACCATCTTTCCAGACCTTCTTTATCTTGATTGCTATCTTTTAAATTGTTTCCAGAATGTCATTCTTAAAATGTTGCCTAGAACAAATGAATGCTCTAGCTGTTGATAATTGCCTTGATCATCAGATAGTAAATATTTAGCTTGATCTAAGTCTAACCATTGGGAAATGATTCCTTTTATATTTTTTTTAATTTTGGAAAAAGTGTTTTATGACAATTTGGTGACATGAAAATGTGCTTCAGCTTGGATTCTGTGAGAATATCCCAAAATATATTGGAAATTCATAATCTCTGTATCCAAAGGAATCTTTGAAACTTTGGCATCATCCTAGATATTAGGTAGATTTTTGTGGGAGGATTTTTGGTTGAAATGAGTCACTTACGTCCTCTTTAATCTAGAACTTTCTTTTTCAAGTAATCTAGAGTCTCTATTATGTGTGTGTGATATATGTTATACCTGGATCTGCCAACAGACAGACAGGCCAAGATAGGCCTGCAGTATTATCTTTGGTTATTCCAATGCCATAGCCACTAGCCCCATATGGCCATTTAAGTTTGAAGTTAAAAAAATTTAAATAAAATTCAAGTAAAAATTTAGTTCCTTCATTGCACCAGCCACATTTACGTGCTCAGCAGTCACATGTGGCTAGTGACTGCTATATTGGTCAGCACAGATATAGATCATTTCCTTCATTGCTGAAAATCCCATTCCTGCCACCTAGATTAAAATGTAGAAAATGTGAAAATTTCTGAATATTTAAAATGGAAAATAATATGATAAAAATGGATATTGGCATAGGCATTAAAAACATTAACTATTTTATTATTTTGTGTAATGCCTAGTTCAATGTTTTACAAGGAAAGCCTATTGAATAAGAATTTAGGCTTTGTAGACAGGCTACCTGAGTTCAGGTTCTACCTTCACCATTTTCAGTGTGATCTTAACCTAGGCTTTGTTTCCTTAACTGTAAAATAGTTTTAGTGAATTTCTTAAGGTGATCATTAAGCCCAAATGAAATAATGCTTATAAAAGTATTTAACACAATGTCTGACACATGTAAGTTGTTAATATAAACATGAGGCATCATTGCAATTATTTAGAGAAATGTAATTATTAGCTCCAAAGTACTAATTGCAGAATGTGTGCATAAACTCCAACACAATATAACACCTTATTAAATAAATTGGACTTGTTAAAAAGCAAGCAGACTTTGGGAGGCCGAGACGGGCGGATCACGAGGTCAGGAGATCGAGACCATCCTGGCTAACATGGTGAAACCCCGTCTCTATTAAAAATACAAAAAATTAGCCGGGCGAGGTGGCGGGCGCCTGTAGTCCCAGCTACTCGGGAGGCTGAGGCAGGAGAATGGCGTGAACCCGGGAGGCGGAGCTTGCAGTGAGCTGAGATCCGGCTACTGCACTTCAGCCCGGGCGACAGAGCGAGACTCCGTCTCAAAAAAAAAAAAAAGCAAGCAGAAAGCACCTTTATTCTTTTTCATTCCTATCACTTTAAACCCATTCTGCTGAATTCTTCTTCCTTTCCATTAGGTGAAATTTCGGGCAGACTCCAGAGCTTTTCATGTATAGTCAGTCTCATTTCCAAGTAATAAAACAAGGGTATGTGGGGCTTGGATAAATAGCAAAGGAATAAGAAAGAATCCTTGTAAAATATACAAGCTTTAAAATATAGTTCAATATGCATGCTGTCAAATCTCATCTCATTCATCCGATCGCAGTTCTGGCTAAAACTCTGCAATGGAAAGGTGGGCTTGGTGGCCTCTTTTATTCTTCTTCCTAGTTTTTGCGCTCCTTCCTCATTGCCTCTGGATTCCCTGGGATTGGAGAGGGAAAAGATAGATGGGAAAAATCCAGACATTGAAAAGGTTTTCTCTAGCTCTCTTGGTTCTCCACCTCTGCCAAGGCAGATATGACAAAACTGGTTCATGGTGAGATTTTATGAGTTATTAGAAGAGCCCACAGCTGTGGGTTTTCTCGCTGCAGGTCCCTGACACAGGTGATGCCTCCTACAATTGGCCATTCAGTTTCTTTCTCAGCCTCTCACTTCCAGTGGCCCATGCTCCTCAGATTTTTTTAAAATTTTATTTTAGATAGAGTCTCACTCTGTCACCCAGGTTGGAGTGCAGTGGCATGATCTTGGCTCACTGCAGTCTCTGCCTCCCGGGTTCAAGCAATTCTCCTGCCTCAGCCTCCCAGGTAGCTGGGATTACAGGCATGCACCACCATGACTGGCTAATTTTTGTATTTTTGGTAGAAATGGGGTTTCACCATGTTGGTCAGGCTGCTCTCAAACTCCTGACCTCAAGTGATCCGCCCCCTTTGGCCTCCCAAAGTGATGAGATTATAGGTGTGAGCCACTGCACCCGGCCTGCTCCTCATATTCTCTCTTGGTATCACTTCATCCTTCAAGGTGGGCCTCTTATTCAGGGTCCCTACAAATATGATTAAAGGTCAGCTCCCTTCTATGGAATCCATACGTGGTTCTCAGAATACAATTTTTTCCCACCATTGGTGAGAGTACAATTAACTTCCATTGTAGCCCTCCTTTTCTCACTCAGTTCTCAAGGGTGTTGAATCAGGCTCTCATATTTACATTGTTCAGGTTTAGTCAGATACTGCAGCCTGTGCCACCGAACTTCCAGGAGACACAAGGGTAGTGCTCCAGGTGGGTTTCTGAAGCCTTCCTCATTTGGTTTGGTTGGTAGGGGAGCAGAAGCACTTCCTTCTCCTACACTATTGTGTGTTGAGGGAATGCATAAACCACTGACAGGTCTCCAAGAACATCTTCACCACTCATGTTCTTAGAGGTGATGAACCAAAACTCCATCTTTGTGTGTGTCAGGGGCCCATATATCAAGATGTACAGGGTCTTAGTACTGGTTTGGGCATAATTATACTAAGTGTTTGGGCCTCTGCTAAAATTCTGAGACAATAAGAATACCAGTTTAATGGTCTATTACAGTTGTTTTCATGAAGCTTGTAAGATTGCTATTTAAGTGGACAAAGTGGGAAACAGTTTTCAGGGCTCCAGGGATCATCACTTTGTGCTCAGCGTACAGCTGTCAACTAGTGATTTGGTGCATTTAGACAAGGAACAGGAGCAAAGGGCCTATTTCAAGAGGGCCATAGACACTGCCTTGTGATAAGTGAATGGCTAGAGGATTTCTTGATAAACTGAAGTCCTTTGCACATTTTTAGCTTTTTCCATGGCAACCTCTCTTTTACAGAAGCTACTCATGAACTCTGGCTTTTCATTTTCAGGGTTGGGCTGGACATTCATTTTTTCTTTTTTTTCTGAAACAGAGTCTCGCTCCGTCACCCAGGCTGGAGTGCAGTGGAAACTCTCTGCAAACTCTGTCTCCGGGGTTCAAGCGATTCTCCTGCCTCAGCCACTGGAGTAGTTGGGACTACAGTTGCACGCTACCATGCCCGGGTAATTTTTGTAATTTTAATAGACACAGGGTTTCGCCATGTTGGCCAGGTTCATCTCAAACTCCTGACCTCAAGTGATCCACCTGCCTTGGTCTCCCAGACTACTAGGATTACAGGTGTGAGCTACCGTGCCTGGCCTTGGACATTCATTTCTGATTCACTGATCACACTGTGTATTAAAAGAAATGTTGGTCCAGTGACAAAGAAAAATGACCTATTCTATTCCTCGCCATCACATAGCTGTTTGGAGTAAAGTGTTCCAAAGTAATGCTTTACTCTTCACTGTCTGTGAGAGTGATGCCAGACCCCACTGTCCTTGATTAACCATTTCTCATTTCTTAGAGATACAGAGTTAGGCGACCCTTCAAACTAATGACGTTCTGTTCACACATAAAATTACCACCCAGTTCTTGATCTGCTTTCTTAATGCCCTTCTGACTAGCTAGAAACACTTAGAATTGGGCATTAAGATTGAAGAATTTAATTATAATTATTTGAAAAACGTATAAAGAGAGATGGTAATTCTTTTTCTAGGTAGGAAGCCTGTTGGAAATGATGATGGTAAGCACACTAGTGATGAGAAAACAAGCCCAGAACATCCCTAGAAGCATATGGGAACATTTGGTATCTCCTACAACCCTCTGCTTCAAATAAATAACTAGCTTTTCTTGGACCTATGGATAAGACTGTTTTTAGGAATGAACTGGGGAGCAGCTATCTGAATAAGTGATTTAATGATGTTACCCTGTTGGTGTATATTCCCTGTCTGTTGACTCATGCCAAAGATGCCACTAATAAAGCTTTATTCTTTTGGTTCTTACTAAAATACAAAGTTCTCAGGATCTCAATTTCCTTACCTTTTAGCTTGATCATTTTAGAATAGATAATCTATAAAAGTGGCTTTAGTTCTGAAGTGTACATCTTTTTAAAGTACTCCTGGAATTATTTCAGGCTGTAATCAGTTAAAATGATCATTTAGTATATGTTTGTTATTGAATGAATGCATTTACATCTTACTGCAAATAAATTCTAGGTCCATACTTAAAATCAGGCTTTACTATAGAGAAAGGAAAGAGTCTATAAAAGATCTAATTCTTCTCCAGGAATCCAATAAATATATCTTGACAGATTATTTTGGATAAGACACCATTTCAGTACTAGATTGGTTAGTAGTAATACAAGTTGCAGGTGGTGTCTGCAACTTGGAGACTAAGAACAAAAAAGACAAGCTTAGGCCAGCACCGTAGTTCACGCCTATAATCCCAGCACTTTGGGAGGCTGAAGTGAGTGGATCACTTGAGGTCAGGAGTTCTAGACTACCCTGGCCAACATGGTGAAACCCCATCTCTACTAAAAATACAAAAATTAGCTGTACGTGGTTGTGCATACCTGTAATCTCAACTCCTGGGGAGGCTGAGGCAGGAGAATTGCTGGAACCTGGGAGGCAGAGGTTGCGTGATTTGAGATCATGCCACTGCACTCCAGCCTGGGTGACCTGGGTGACAGAGTGAGACGCCATTGCAAAAAAAAAAAAAAAGACAAGCTTTACCCACTTCATAGTTTTTCTCGAACTCCTGACCTCAGGTGATTCACCTGCCTTAGCCTCCCAGAGTGCTGGGATTACAGGCATGTGCCACCACGCCTGGCCAAATAAATATGTGTGTTAATTAGCCTTGATATATATTAGCCTTATTTCTCTTTGATTATATTTAATACCTAAATCATCCATATTTGGTTGCATAATGTAGCCTGAATTAAAGGAAAGAGGAAATATGAAAAAAATAGCATCTATTGAGGGTTTAATATAGTGCTAATCACCTCATATAGACATTTTCATTTAATTGTCATAGTAACTCTATCAAATAGATACTATTATTACACCTTTTATAGATAACAAAACAGAGGCTCAAAGAAGTAATGTAACCTGCCCAAAGTTACATACCTAGAGCCAGTATTATGGGATTAGATGGTCTAACTCTAGAACCAATAGCTTAACTGTTACTCTAGAGGAAAATCATTCATTGGATGCATATCATATGAGCTGCATATGTTACCTAACTAACTCACACAGAGAGTCATTTCTCTTCAAGAAACTGCAGTTTCAAGAATAGTTACATAAATTTTGAAAGACAGAGTTCCATTTGGCTTCTGAGCAAGGTAATCTTTTAATTTTGGAAGGCCTTTTCGGAAAGCAGTTCCCAGAGATGATCCTGCAGTGGCCCTGGTAAGATTAACCTGTGTTCAAATCTTGGTTCTGTTACTCAAATGTATGCAAATTTGGGCAGCATTCTATTTTATTCCTTTATCTATAAAATGGGACCAATGCAAGGAGGTGTGGTGATTAATAGAGTTAGTATGTATACTCAGTGGCCTATAAAAGCATGGTGCAAATAAGTAGTTTCATTAGTAGTATAGAGATAATCAAGAGATGCCATTGTCATATTTTCACTTCTTAGTACAATGACACATGTAGTTTGTAATATCTGGACTACCTTAGACAGGATTATCAGATCCTTGACCAAATGGATGCTTGATAAAAGTTTAAAAATGAATTAAAAGATTGATCAAAGACCATGGATAGGCTGTTTCTGGAGAAGACTAAGATCTAATCCTTCTCCAGCAATCCAATAAATATGTCTTGACAGATTATTTTTGATAAGACACCATTTCGGTACTAGTTTGCTTAGTATTAATGCAGAGATGGCCTCTGCATCTTTGAAGAAGAACTAGCTCAGAAAATGTCTTTCCAGAGCTGAGATTTCATGGTTACCATCTCAAAAGCCTACTTCATTCTGGATTGTGCTCAGTCATCATTCTTTCCAGTTCACCCTCAGCTCCAACAGCTCACAGCAGCATTATTTCACAGTAGGCTTTCCATTGTGTGCCGACTGTTCTTGATCCTGGAGAAGAGCACTCTCCAGGAATTTTCCTAGTGTCCTAGCAATACAGGTCATCAAAAACCAGGTCTGATTTTCCAAAGTCAATATTTAGGAATACTTTCTGCTCTTGTTCACTTCAAACATCTACCAGGTAACTCCAATGGTTGAAATTATTCCGTTTTCCTAGTAAGGAACCCTTTTGAGATTGGATATTTTGCAGAGGGTGTCTAAAGGAGACTCAACTAAGTTCCATAGCTGCTATGATTGTGAATAGTTATGAGACTATTGACATGAATCAGTGATGCATTCCCACAACCCTCCACTTCTTTATGGTTGAATTTCAGTGGGTGCCTGGGAGGCTCTTCTGCATCAAGAGATCCTGTGTCAGAGCCCTAGGATTTCTCATCAGTCAAAACACCTTCAAAGTTTGAACTAAATTCAAAAAAATTAAATGCTGCTTACTGGAACTATAATTGGTTATCATGTGTCTTCTCTGCAGTGATTCTTGACAGCTTTGAAGGACTTTATGTCATTACCTTCTGAGGCTTTGCAAACCAAATATATCATTTGTACAGAGCAATGCCAGGGCTTCGTAGCCTCAAACATTCAGAAGCAACTAACTGATACTAGACTCTTGACTTCTAGTACATAATGGATCATTATGCAATCTACAATGAAGCCCAGAGTGCAAAATATACATTTGAGCTTTTAAGATGAAAATTAGGCACACAGGTTTTCTAGAGAGAAAAGTATTTAGGATCTACTTATTGGCATCTCGGAGATGAATCCATCTGTTTGCTGAGTGCATTGATCTCCACTGTGGTACCTTGGCATTTGCTTCACATGTTTCTTCTGATGTGCAAACCAAGCAGTAATAGCACAATGTTGATCTCCATCTTTTTTATACACCTAGGAGTGAACTCTTCCATTCATTTACCGTTTTTGCAAGCCTGCAATTACAATACTTTGACATTTGGTAAAGTAAACGCTGCAGCAGAAATTATATGTTAATGGTTTCCCATGATTTAAATATTTAATATTCTATGTTTTCTATGCTTGAATGAGATTATATGAGAATATTCTATTTCTTTTAAAAATCTTCGTGTAATAGTGAAAATTTCTTTTTGTTATTGGCTAAGTTAGTTAATGTCTCATATATTTGACAAAGCCTAATTCTAAGAGTGGTGGAATCTTTGACACCTCTCCTTTATTTCCAACAGAGGCAATATTACATAGTAATTAAGAATGTGAACTCCATATTGGAGTTTGAATATGGGCTTTACCACTTAATAATGATGTGACCTCATTAACAAAATGGGAAAAATGATAATACTTACTTCCCAGAGTTCATTTGCTCTATAAACACTTGTTGAATGCCTTCTGTGTGCCTGTGTCAGAAAATATGCTAACTGCCCAGAATACAAAAGTGAACAACACCACGTGGTCACTGCCTTTCTGGGATTTGCAGTCTTACACGGGAATGTTGTCTCCTGATTTCCAGTTCACTTGGCTTTATTCTAAATTTAGTACTGAATTTACATTTTTCGAATTATTTAGTCTCTGATAATCGATAACAAATTTGAATAAATGAATATGAATATGCTAATTTATTTATACAATGGGTTGGGAAATTTATAATGTATCCATATTAAATTTTAAAGGACACAAAGTTCAAAGCATGATGTGGGCCATTAAATAAAAACAAACCAGTTGATTACGATTACCAGTTGTCCTTCAAACGAAGGACAGAAAGAGAAATGAATGTCATAGGCAGGAGAGTAGATAAAATGTAAGAAAGACTTGTATGGGGTATTATGAGTGAGATGAATTTTCAATTTAATATACAGAAAAATTATGAAGAAAGCATTCAAAAGAGTTGAGGTCTACATTATCATGGCAAAATGAAAAGCAAATATTCTTCTGACCTTAAGAGGGTGAAATTAAAAGAAAACTTCAGTAGTCAAGAACAGAGAGAGTCTAAAAGTAAATCTTTTTATTTTAAGCAACGCATTTGAAAACAAAGGAATGGAAATATGTGTTTGACAAAGGAAAAAATTATAATAAAGCAAGCATTCCACAAAATCAGTTGCTTCATAAATTTGAAGTTAAAGAATATTAATCATTTAAAAAAATTTTATACAGGTCTTTATGCTATCAAAACTCTTTCCCTTTCTCCCAGTCTGATCTCTACCAAATAAGCTGAATGATATAAAGATGGTCCCTGAGTTCTTCAGACTTTGTACCATTTTATTATGTATATATAAAATTATTTTTAAAAAAATTTAAAAAATCAAATAATAAGCCTCAAAGGAACTTACTTTAAAAATAATTCTGCTAATTGCATTATAAAGTAATTTTAAGTGAATCAAGGAACTTACTATTTAAAAATATTCCAAAGTGAATTATATTGACAAGTTAAATTTTAAGTGAATAAATTTATGTTCTATATACCTAAGGGTTAGAGGAGTAAACCACTAAACTCTTTTGAACATTAATTGGAGAATGATGACTGTAAATTGCAAATATTGTATGTTATGTGTATTTGCAGCAATACATGTTGCAAATATGTTTGAAGAGTCTGTCTTTTCTAGAAGCACTCTGCTTCTTTTGCTTCTGTGGAACTATTCTGATAGGAAAGCCAAGCAGTTTCAAACCCTCAGGGGACCTCAGGTTTCCTCCTCCACCACCTTCTCCTTTGCCTTGCACAGACATGCAGGCCTCACTAATTAGACTGCTTTTGCAGAAAGGAAAGGCTGCGGCCTCCCAGATATCAATTACAAACCCTGGTTAGGACTGTGGCCTCTGCTGAACTCCATTAATTCTCCCAGCTGCTTAAGTATCATCAATCAAAAAAAAAAAAAAAAAAAAAATCAAATCGTGACACTGAATTGTAAACAGTTTTTAGCTGGGAAGATGTGGGGATGGTGATATGATTGTTGAACAGTTGGTGTCATAGGATTATGCGTGCTATAAGCATAATTGGATGTACAGAGTCCAAAATTGAGAGAAACAAGCTCAAAAACACTATTTGTTGATACTTTGAAAGTCTGGAGGGATGCTTGGTTATGTGTTGTTTTGGGCATTAAAATAGCTATGAAAGCACAAGTCCAGAGGATCTCAATCAACCTTTACTATTAGGCGAGGAAGATGGTAAGTTTGTGTTCTTCTCTAAAGTAATATATGAAAGACTATAAAATGAGCCATATCCTGCTGGGTGAGCAGAAAGCTTTTGAAACTCCTTGAGAACCTCTAGGAAGAATTTTGTAACTAGCAGAGATTATGTAGAGAAAGCCTCCAGTGAAGATTAATTTCAAGATGTTCTTGAATGGATTTTCAAAATGATTTCATGCTGGTAAATGTACAAGTAAAAATTGCCTGTTCGAGTGCCATTTAAGCTACCTTAAATGAAATTACAAGCAGAAGCTGTGCACAAATTAGACATAAATACATATTTTGCAGCCATATGGCCTTCCTCCAAACTCTGATGAATAAATTAGAATACTTCAGGAAAGTGACATTTTGGGCAGGGGGTGCGGAAAAGCTGTAAGAATTTTTTCTGTACTGGAAACACATGCAGAGAGTCACCACAATAATCTACACATAGTAAAAATGCATGCAATACTTTATAGATGGTGTTAGTTTCTCAATTTCAATTATACTTGGGTCTTCAAATTGCATTATAAAATGCAGTGAGCCATTTCAGAGAGACTCAATGGATAAGTAATCTTGAACAAACTGGGACATGATAAAAGTACAGGAAGTTTTTACCTTTGGCCCAATATTTAAAAGTATTAGGTATGGAATGAGGAAGGTTTCAGAAAGGGAATTGGGACTCTATTATTTTTGGCAATGGAGTTTGGATAATGTTTTAAAAAGCACCAACTCTTAGCCCTTTGCCCACAGTTCAAGGAGCTTCCCAATATGGTCCAACCTACTTCTCCAATTCTGTCTACCTGCATGAACCTTCTACCCTAAATGTGTCCTACTCTGTAGTGAAAGAAATTGTTTATCATCTGTCGTACATGCCCCATAATTCTCACCTCCATGTATTTGCTTACAGACAGTCCATTGTGTATCCCTTATATGCCCAACCTGCTTTTCAAGACCCAATTCAATGCACTTCCACCATACATTCTTGATAGATCATCTCCAGCTATTTCTTGTCGTTTAGCATGTAGCTTCTACCTTGTTTTAATTATTTGTGAGCACCTCTTACCTACCTGGACCAGTCTTCTTGAGGAGAGGTCTTTCTCTAATTGATATTCCCAGTCTTTATATTACTATAACAACAATAATTACAAAAAACAGACTCTTAATAAATATTTACTAAATAAATGCTTGAACTACAAATTAAAAGATTTGTTACAAAAAAAGATTTTGGGGAAAATGCAAATGTATCATTAGTCCTAAATTAAAGTAATTATTTCTTGCTTTGCAACAAATTATGACAAAATTTAGCAGCTTAAAACAACACACATTTATTATCTTGCTGTTTCTGTGGATCAGGAATACTGGCCTGACTTAGCTGGATTCTCTGAGACAGAGTCCCTCGCAAGGCTGGAATCAATGTATTGGTGAGAACTGAGCTCTCATCTGAAGGCTTGAGTGTGAAAGGCTGTTAGACTGAGGGCCTGAGTTCCTTGCTGTCTATTGGCTAGAGAGTGTCTCAGTTTCTTGACACATGGGCTTTTCCAAAATCACAGCTTTTTTCATCAAAGCGTACAAGCTGAGAAAGCAATAGAGAGTCTGCTAACAAGACAGAAGTCATTGGCCAGGCACAGTGGCTCACACCTGTAATCCTAGCACTTAGAGAGGCCGAGGCAGGTGGATCATCTGAGGTCAGGAGTTCGAGATCAGCTTGACCAATATTGTGAAACCCCTGTCTCTACCAAAAATATAATAATTAGGCCAGGCGTGGTGGCTCATGCCTGTAATCCCAGCACTTTGGGAGGCCAAGGCAGGTGGATCATGAGGTCAGGAGATCAAGACCATCCTGGCTAACATGGTGAAACCCTGTCTCTACTAAAAAATAGCAAAAAAAATTAGCCGGGCGCAATGGTAGGCGCCTGTAGTCCCAGCTCCTCAGGAGGCTGAGACAGGAGAATTGCTTGAACCCAGGAGGCAGAGGTTGCAGTGAGCCTAGATTGCACCACTGCACTCCAGCCTAGGCGACAGAGCAAGACTGTGTCTCAAAATAAATAAATTAATTAAAAGACAGAAGTCACAATCATGTAACCTAATTATGGAAGCGACATCCCACCTTTGCCATATTCTGTTGGCTAGGAGTAAGTCATAGGTCCTACTCATATTCAAGTGGAGAGTATTACACAACGACGTAAATATGAGGAGGTGGAGATCAGTGGGGGCTGCCTTAGAAGTTGCCTACCACTTACCCAAAGGTTTCTTGCATACCATGCTTTTTAGGAGTTCTTTGTCCTTCCTTACACTATAACTTGCCTTGTGTCAAACTTCTGAGTTTATAAAGCATGTCAATTATCTGAGGCTTAGATCAAGTGCTAGTTTCTAGTAAGGTCTTCTTTGATTGTGCATGTTGAGGTTAATTTCTCCTTTGATTGTATATCCATAATACTTTGTAACCTTTTCCTTGAATTAGATTTTATTTTGAATTCTTCAGGATAAATATGGTCAGCTTGCCTTTACCTGCCATAATTGCTTTCCTTATAGCAGGAGGAAAAGCATACAACATCAAGATTAGCACATTTCTTTCTTTTCTTTTTCTTTCTTTTTTTTTTTTTTTTGAGACAGAGTCTCACTCTGTCACCCAGGCTGGAGTGCAGTGGCGGGATCTCGACTCACTGCAACCTCCACCTCCTGGGTTTAAGCAATTTTTGTGCCTCAACCTCCTGAGTAGCTGGGATTATAGGCATGCGCCACTATGCCTGGCTAATTTTTCTGTATTTTCAGTAGAGATGGGGTTTCACCTTGTTGGCCAGGCTGGTCTCAAACTCCTGACCTCAAATGATCCACCCACCTTAGCCTTCTAAAGGGTTGGGATTACAGGCATGAGCCACCCCTCCTGGTCAGCAAGTTTATTTTCTGAAGTCTATGTCTCTTGACAATGAATAATACTACAGCTTGAGTGAAAAGATAATAGATAGTGGGTGGTAAGTTTCAAAGAATCTGCTAGAGCTGAACCAATATTGTCAATTATCTTATAACATTTAAGATGAAAAGAAATAACCCACAAGTGACTTCTGGCACAGTGCCTGCGTACAATGGTATTTCATTCAAGAGTTGACACAGTTGTCATCTTATTTTTTAGTTTTCTTTTCCCTGCATCTTAACACCCTCTTTTTATATAAACTGTTTGAACATGCTGCTTGAGGACCGGGCACGGTGGCTCACACTTGTAATCTCAGCCCTTTGGGAGGCTGAGGTGGGTGGATCACCTGAGGTCATGAGTTCAAGACCAGCCTGACCAACATGGTGAAACCCCATCTCTACTAAAAATACAAAAATTAGCCAGATGTGGTGGTGCATGCCTGTAATCCCAGCTACTTAGGAGGCTGAGCGGGGAGAATCACTTGAATCCAGGAGGCGGAGGTTGCAGTGAGCCAGATTATGCCATTGCACTCCAGCCTGGGCAACTAGAGTGAAACTCCATCTTAAAAAAAAAAAAAAAAAAAAAAAAAAAAAATGCTGCTTGAACTATAATACCAGGATTTAAATCACTTATTTAATTGTTTAGTGTATTCAAACAATTATTGAGCATTTTCTAGTGCCATTACAGACACAGACATTAGAGATACAGCAAGAAAAAAACTGAAAAACGTATTGTTTCTTCTATTGGAGCTTGTATTAGGTTGGTGAGGAGGTAACTAGTTCTTGCCATGGAAAGTAATGGGAAAAACTGCAATTACTTTGCACCAACCTAATATTTTAGTTAGGGGAGACAGATAATAAGCAAGTATGGCAGATAGTGATAAGTACTATAAAGAAAAATAAAGTGAGAAAGGGGATAAAATGATGAAGTGGGTACTATTAGTATTTTGTACAGGATGTTGAACTGGTATTTGAGCATGAACCTGAAGGAAGTGAGAGATTCAGCTATGTGAATATCTGATAGAAGAGGGTTCCAGAAAGAGAGAACAAATACAAAGGCTTTATAGAGGGAGTGTGATTGTATTGGAGGAACAAGGAAACCAGCTGATGAGGAACCATTGAAGGTTCTCAGCAGGATAATATGGTCTGATAAATATTTCTAAAGGACCACTGCAGCTGTTGTATAATGAGTAGACTGTAGGAGGCAGCGATATAAGCAGAGAGACCAGTAAGTAAGCTACTGCACTATTCCAGGTAAGAGGTGATCAAAGTTTGAAGTAGAACCAATAGAATTTGTTGATGGATTGGATATGGGCTGTAAGAGAAAGATGATGTTACTGTTGTCTGAGATGGGAAAGACTTTGGGAGGAGCTGGTTCAGCAGGGAAAGATCAGTAATTGATTTTGGATATACTAAGTTTGAGATGTCTATTGAACATTGAAATTGAGATGTCAAGTGGGACGTTAGCATTATAGAGTTCAGGAGAGAGGTTGTGTTCTGAAAATATAGATTTGGGAGTCATCAGTATGTGGATACCTAAGAAATCAATAACTGAATGAAGACAGAGAAGAGAAGAGGTCCTGGGGCTGAGCTCTGCAGCTCCACTGTGATGAGAAGGCCTCTTTCATCTGGAATGCTGCATCCTCTTTCACTGATTCTTTGGCAGAGCTACAAACCTTTTTTCTCCAGATTAGGGCCCACCGCCTACTCTATCTGCTGAAGGGAGGCACTTTATCCTAGAAAAGCAGAAACAAAGTGTGGTGAGAAGCAGCCTGATGTGTAATCCTTAGCCGAGGGGATCTGTAAACACCTTTCTAAACTGAATTATGTGGAGTTTCTGTGAGATTTCTGTAGATCAGCGTCAGGGTCTGGAGGCCCCTACAGGATGGTTGAAATGGAAATGAGCTCCCATCCATCTTTTGGAGTCAGAGGGGTCATCCTGTCAGCCAAACCCCTTCATCTATACTCTTCACTGGTAGAATTTTAGAAAACTAAAAATTGTAAATAATAAAAAAGTTTAAAAGTAGCAACAAAACAATAAAAAGAACAGTTAAAGATAAAATGATACAAGGCACTAGGTTACATAAATGAACCCACCCCCTCCCTGCCACCAAAAAAAAAAAAAAAAAAAAAAAGAAACACAGAAGGCAGCAAGCAAACCATGAGGTAAGAACAACTAAGATAAAGGAAAATCTAAAACTAAAGGTCAGAGAGAATAAAAGAATAATCCAAACAAGCTAAAGTGATAGAAAAAGAGAGTAAACAATGATTTCAAAGTTCAGGAGGTTAACTAGTCAATATTGACTAAATTAAAAAAATAGTAGCATGAGTTCCAAAGATCAACTGAGAGAGTCTCTTGAGCTAAGTCCCAAAAGCCCCAAATATGTTTTTTCTTCTGTGGCCTGGGATCCACAGGCAGCTGTCCCCTCAGCAGGTTAGGAGGCCTGACTTTCACTCCGCTCCTCTTCTCTCTGATTCTGGTATCTTCTCTCCTGGGTTCAGTTGCAGACAGGCTCCTGCGTCTCTACCACAGGAATGTCTCTGGTAGCCATCTTTCTCAGCTGTGACTCTACCCTCTGGCTGTTACTGATGGAGGAGAGGGAAGCACTTGGCCCAAGTTGGATCAGAGTCTTGTTTTTGAAATCTGGATTTGTTATCAAGACTCACTCATTTAGGGATGATGTCTTTAATCATAATAATACTCAATAATTAATATTTGTTGAAGATTTATGTGGTGAACATTGATCTTTATATGTGTTTTCCAATGAAATTTTTTAAGAACCTTATGAAATCAGTATTATTATTGATGAGGAAACAGGCCCGAGAGGTTAAATGACTTTCCCAGTGTCACACAGCCTGTAGATGGTAGAATTAGGATTTAAACTCACCTCTGTCTGACTCTGGAGTCTATTCTTAGCCTCATGTAATAGTGCCTCTTTTGAAGAGAGGAGATGTAAACTTGGAAACTGTGGGATCACCATCTTTTGTCCACCATGTGAACAGAGAGCAAAGAATGAATTGACATTTAAATATATAGAGTAGCTGCAATAGAATCAATGTTTATGTCCTCCCAAAATTCATATGTTAAAATCGTACCCTTGAGATGATGTTGTTTGAAGGTGGGGCCCCTGAGACATGATTAGGTCATTACAGTGGAGCCCTCCCTAATTGGATAAGTGCCCTTATAAAAGGGACCCCAGAGAAACCCCTTGTCCCTTACCCCATGTGAAATTACAGCAAGAAGGTGGCTATCTATGAAAAAGTGAGCCCTCACTAGACATCAAATCTGCCTTAACTTAGGACTTCTTAGCCTCCAGAACTGTAAGAAATACGTTACCGTTATTTATAAGCCACCCAGACTGTGGTATTTTGTCATAGCAGCCTGAACGGACTAAGATAGAAATCAAGATGAGAAAAGGAAATTCCTAAGCTTCTACTTTGAGTCTGGGCTCTGTTTCTGGCATTGTGAGCCACCCCTGCTTTTCCATAATATATTCCTCCCCAACTTTTTTTTTTTTTTTTTTTGAGATGGAGTATCGCCCTTGTTGCCTAGGCTGGAGTGCAATGATGAGATCTTGGCTCACCACAACCTCTGACTCCTAGGTTCAAGCGATTCTCCTGCTTCAGACTCGTGAGTAGCTGGGATTACAGGCGTGTGCCACCATGCCTGGCTAATTTTGTATTTTTAGCAGAGAGGGGCGTTCTCCACGTTGGTCAGGCTGGTTTTGAACTCCCGACCTCAGATGATCCGCCCGCCTCGGCCTCCCAAAGTGCTGGGATTATAGGCGTGAGCCACCACACCCAGCCGATTTCCCCCTTTTTGTATTAGACTAATTCAGTTGAATTTCTGAAACTTGCAACCATGAATACTAACTAATATTAGTCCTGTTCCTTGATGTGAGTTATGGAGGACCTCAAAGCTCCAAGCTTCCCTTATAAGCCAGGCTTCTTTAGATTGCTAAAAAGTAGTGGCCTCTTGGATTTGGCTCTCCATCTTTTTTCTCTGCTACTCGCTTTCTAAACTGTAACTTCTTTGAGTACAAGGATAATTAACAAGTCTTTTTTTGTGCCCCTAAAGCACTAGATGTTTTGCAAATGCTAGGTCTCAATAAATTCTGTTTAGATAAATTAATTCATATGATAATGTTTATATATTTCCTTATATGAACATGATGCCTTCCTAAAGTAAACTTGGGAATGATTAAACGTTATCTTTCTAGAATGAAAAGGTCATATGTTATATGATTTCATTTATATAAAATATCCAGAATAGGTACATCTTCAGAGACTGAAAACAGAGTCAGGGACTGGAGAGAGGGGAGAATGGAGGAACTGCACAATGGGTCCAGGTTGTATTTTGAGGTGATGAAGATGTTTTGCAACTAGATAGAGGTCATGATTATACAAAACGTGAAGGTAATAAATTGATCTGAATTGTTCACTTTATAATGATTGACTTTTGTTATGTGAATTTCATCTCATTTATAAAAATATTAACAATAAAAAATTCTATTTTGTGAAAGAAAAAGGTTACCTTTCATGTAGGTGGTAATCATCTGAGCTTGAGCTTATTGGTTTGAGGACTGTAGGTCAATTCTGGGCATGAGAGGAGGGCACTCCCTGACCATTGTCATATTACAATGATTCCTTCATCTGAAAATAGAAGTCAGAGAACTCTTCTCAAGAAGAGCATGGCACAGCAAGGCTTACTTTGTTCTATTCCCACAAGATAATCTATGTGAATTATAACCAAGTATTTGAAGAGAATGAGGCTGTTCTTACAGTATTCATGATGTCTCTGGAAGTTCTATGGGTTTGCTATTTTGTAATATCTCTATTCCCTAGTCAAAGCACACCTCATAGTTCCCGAAGTGGGAAAGGAAAAGTACATGTTTTTGCCACTACTGGAAATCATCTGAGATATAAAATGGGAGGTCAGTTGACCTCAATGAAGGATCCAATTGTGTATTCAATGCTTGAAAATGGCAATCTTCTGTCTATTGGCCCTTCTAGGATGAAGATAGTCTGAAAACTTGCCTGGAAGTTTGACAACAACAGAGGAGAGCTCCTTTATCATCAAAAGCCAAGAAAACAATGCAGGTGATGACTTAATGTCATCTTGCATAAAATATAAAGAGACTTTCTAGGAAAACCCTACTTATGGATGCTTGTCTCTTAGAGTTCTAAACTTTTCACCCATTGAATTATAATAGGAATTATTTATTACTTTTTGAAACTTATGTGGAAAAAGGACCATCCCTGATTTGGGGACCAAAATTCTCCTACAGTTATTCCCTTGTTAGTGTTCTTAGAAATTCCTTATTTACCAAGTTCAGGTGGCTTCTAATTCCTGGCCAAGCTCAGATTTATGAAAGAAAATAATCAAGATGAAGCACAGATTTTTAGAAATAGAAAGCATGCAACTTCCTTCTTTTTGGGAAAGGATCCAGAAAATGAGGTTCAGAGAGGTTGACAGACTTTTGCTGGAGCAGAAGAGAAATAATGGCCAGAAACGTCCACTTTGTGGGTCTTGATGCCACAACGTCCCAGTAGACCATGGAGCCCAGAACTTGGGTCTCTTGGTATTAGATTTTTTTGCCTATTTTAATTGAGAGGAAATGAAAATATTTGAGAGGCTTAATGTCATCTGCACTATTTTAAAAAGCACAATTTTGTGCCCACAATTCAACGATATATTTCATCAGATCATAGACCCATGGAGCTTTGAAATCTTTTCAGTGTTAACCCTGCCCAATGCTTTGTCTGTAATATTACTTCTCAATGCTGTTTCTTCTAAGAGGTTGTCTGGTCTCTGCTTTAACCTTTGGACAGGCCGGGCGCGGTGGCTCAAGCCTGTAATCCCAGCACTTTGGGAGGCCGAGACAGGCAGATCAGGAGGTCAGGAGATCGAGACCATCCTGGCTAACACGGTGAAACCCATCTCTACTAAAAAAAAAATACAAAAAACTAGCCAGGCGAGGTGGCGGGCACCTGTAATCCCAGCTACTCGGGAGGCTGAGGCAGGAGAATGGCGTAAACCTGGGAGGTGGAGCTTGCAGTGAGCTGAGATCTGGCCACTGTACTCCAGCCTGGGCGACAGAGCGAGACTCCTTCTCAAAAGAAAAAAAAATAAAAACAACCTTTGGACGGACAGGAAATTCATCACCTCTTGAAGGAACACATTTTATTTGCATGTGTTTGTGCTTATATTCTCTCTCTCTTTCTTTCTGTTTCTCTCTGTAGAGTGCCTATATTTCATAGTCTGCTTATGCATGTATTTCATAGTCCATTTTTTGCAATTGAGATCTTACACACACTTTTCATATTGATACAAAGTCTTAATATGGTTGATATGGTTTGGCTTTGTCCCCACCCAAATCTCATCTTATGGGAGGAGCCCAGTGGGAGGTGTTTCCTGTGCTATTCTCGTGATAGTGAATAAGTCTCACAAGATCTGATGATTTTAAAAAGGGGAGTTTTTCTGCACAAGCCCTCTTCTCTTGTTTGCCACCATGTGAGATGTGCCTTTCACCTTCTGCCATAATTGTGAGGCTTTCTCAGCCACGTGGAACTAGTGAGTTCTCCATTAAACCTCTTTCCTTTGTAAATTGCCCAGTCTTGGGTATGTCTTTATCAGCAGTGTGAAAACAGGCTAATACAATGGTAATTGTAAGTGGCTTCATATACGATATAATTTCCCTAATAAAAATTTATGCAAACATGACTTAAAAGTTTTTACTATTATAAGTAGAATTCAATACTGTTTTGGTTTGGGAACATTTGGTTATTAGATCATAAAGAGTTTAAGATTTAACTTTTATTCTTTGGCTTTAAATGTATACTGCAGAGTAACATTGAATAAATCAAATCTCTCTACCACCAGACAGTTCTTTTCAGTGTTTTTAAAAAAGGTATCATGTTCCTCTTAAAATGTGTCTTTTCCAAGGTAAACATCCTCAGCTCTTTCCATCATTCTTTACAAGTCGTGATTTCCAGACCCTTCACAAGATTGTTTGTTCTCCTCTGGATGAACTCCAATTTGTCAAAGTTCTTTGTAAAATACGGTGCCAGAATTAATTACTGTAAAAACTATAACCATAATAATAATAACCACCATTTACTGACTGCACACAATGTTCCAGGAACTGTGCTATAGACTTAGCTTTTTTAATCCTCACAAAACCCTCTAATATTGTATGCGTTATTATCTTTATATTTTTAGACAAGAAAACCAGTTTTAATACGTCAGCTGGCTTATCCAAGGTCACACAGAAAGGAAGTGGCAAAGCTAGGACTTAAAACACGCTCTGTGTTCTGAACCATTTTATAATGCTACAGAATTTCCTGGCTATGCAAAATTTAGGGCTGAGATATTAAATTTATGTGAGATTACCTTAAGATTTCATTATCTTTTCATCCTTATAAAAAGGATGATAGAGCCCAGTTCTTCTAAAACAGGCTTAAAAACACCAATTTATGCATTTGTCAAATATTTTTTGAGTGCCTACTTCATGCCAGGCACAATTTTAGGAGGTGACAATACTGAGATATGCAAAGTAGACAAGGTTCCTTCTTTCATAGGGCTGGCATTCTATTGAGAGAGACAAACATTCTGGAAATAAACAAACAAATAAAGATGGTAATTTCAGATAGTGATAAAGTGACATAAAGAAAATAAGACAAAGTAATGTGCTAGAAAGTATCAGTGTTAGGTTATCAGGGAGAGACAACGTGAGATTTGGTGACCAAGGGAGGCCTCTTGGAGGAGGTAACCTCTGGTCTTAGACTGAAATGATGAGAAGGAACCAATCATATAAAGATCTTGAGGAAGAACATCTAAGTCTCAGGGAGTGGAAAGGGCAAATTTTTTGGCACCAGAATAAGCTTAGTGAACTCAAGAAACCACTCAAGAAACTAAATGTAGAGTAAGTGATAGAAGAGGGGAGAAGGATAACTTCAGAGATACAAGCAGGGAAAGATCACTTGAGGTCCTGTAGTCCATGGCAAGAATTTTGGATTTGTATTTAAGTGTGGTGGGAACCCTATGTCATGTTTTATGCAGGCAAGTGGACTGATCCAAGTAATCTTTTAAAAAGATGACATCACTACAGTGTAGAGAACTCATTATAAAGGGCAAGGATGAAAGCAGGGGAATGAGTCAGGAGGCTATGGCAATGGTCTAGTTAGAAATGATGGTGGGTTTGGTCAGGTGGCAGCTGATCTAATTGTGACTCATATCGATGGGAAGAAATGGGTACGTTCAGAAAAAATGAAAGAAAGGTGGACAGAATTCCTGGTAAATTGAATGGAGTCGGGTGAGAGAGAGAGAAATTGATTTAACACTAGATTTAGAGGTTAGTAAGAGTGCTGTATATAATGTGTGCTAGGTATAGTATACACAGGCCGTTTACATATATGAAGTGATTTAGTTCTCACAAGACTCCTATGATGTAGCTAGTATTCCTCCCAGCTTATCTCTGACAAAGAAACCAAGATTTAGAGACGCTTAATAACTTGCCTTAGGTTATACAGGTAAATCGGGAAGCCAAGATTTGAACCCAGGTGTGCCTGACATCAAAAGCAGTGCACATTTTTGTGTGACACAGCATTATCCCTGGAGCTCTGATAAAGATTGCATCTTGCCTATAAGGCAAGATGGAATTAAAGAGTCCCACAGCAAAACATCTATGGAGTTACATGTGAGGACACGTTCTATTATCAAGGGGCTTGATTGATGTTGCCTAGCTTCTCTCTGGTTCCTTAAAGGGCTGTTTCAGTTCTGGAACCTTATGTCTAAGGGACGTAAGCACATTGGGTGGAGTCAGAAGTAAATGAAATGATTAAGCCAATGGAGAAAATGACTTCTGAGAAATGATTAAAAGATTGCAGCTTAGCTCAGTGATGACTAAAGAGGACATCAGCCTATAAATATTTCAGGGGTGGAAATAGCAGGAAGGGGGGATTTTTCTGTAGAAAGTAGAAGGAAATTGCACGAAGGGACAGGCAGAGAATACAGTTCAGTACCTGAGTCTGCTCTTTATGATGTTGGTGGCTTATGATGACTTTGCGTCTACATTTTCTCATCTCAAAAAAATGAGCTATGATTAAATGAAAAACAGGTAGTATCTCACTAGAAAGGCATCAAAATCCAAATAAAACATTCTTTCATGCTTTTAACATTCATTTGATAAATATTTATTGACCTCTACTTTGCATAAGACACAGGAAAGGGGAGGATTTGGGGCCAAAATGTAGATATCCATTTGAATATTCTTGTTTTATAATAAAATATACATATTTTTATGAGACAACTATTATAAGGACAATTCCTTCACAGCTATTGTCTAGCTGGGATCAGAATTATTCATGCACTGAAACATATCAGCTATTGTCATGTTCTGGAGTCTGGAGAGAAAGGGTAATGCTGGTACCATGCATCCCTATTGCCTGAATACTGCTATACTCTAAAGAATGGGGAGGCTTAAGTTTCAAACATAGGCTAGTGATTTCCTTGCATTTGCCACAATGTGTGTTTGTCTGCACATTTGTTAGTGAAATAAGAGAACATACTGCTTGATAACACAGGGACAACTGTCCAATACATTGGGTGCATTATCTTTCCATATACAGTATGAAAATTATATCTACCAGGCTGCAAAGTCAGAAAGCCTTGGTTTATCAGCTACATCTGGGCCACATACAAAAACTAAAGCCGCTGTGGGAAAGGTTTCTTGAAAAGCACACCTGTCCTTTTCAGACATTTTTGAAGTATCATATTTGTTTTTGGATAATTTTGACCTTCCACCCTTGATTCTTCAGCACTGTTGGGAGGCTGTCCTGTGGCTTGAAGGTTAAAGAGAAATACAAGCGAATGTGTCATCTTAATAGGCTTTGAATGCACTCCCAAATGACACTTTTTTTCTTTTTTCTTTTCAGCCTTGCTTATAAAAGTTACACCTGCAAAAATGGGACTGAATCCAGTGAGGAAGGACATAACATTTTGCTTGAATGTGCAAAAAATGAGTGTGGTGTTGTCTGTATCCCTGCAGGCTCTGAGCAGCCCAGTGGGTAAATGAGCGTTTGTTTCCTGTTCACCATCTTTGAGTTGAAAATGAGTCATACACTCGTGGAAAGAATAGTACTATCTTCTTTTGTCTAGCTCTGCATGCTTTTGTGGTTACTGAATTTGTCTTAATGGGAAGCTTGATTGTTTCTCTTTTTGAGGCAAACTATTAGAATTTATTTTTAATCTGGAATAAGAGTACTTTAAATATATTATTTTTGATTCATAACTGGATTTACAGCCGGTATATACAATTACAGAAAATTTCTATGGGGCAAAAAAAAAAAAAAAACCTGTCAGGTTTATTAGTCATCTGGAAGCATAAACCGATTCCTAAATGTTTAATTTACTTTAAGAATGATAATAAGTGTAATTTGTTGAATGTCTACTTTGTACTAGCCACTATGCTATGTGTTTTTAATAGATTATTCCTAATCCATATAACATGCCCAAAACGCAGGTGTCAATAACCCCTTTTTATAGCAAAGGAGAGCAAGGGTCAGAGAGGTTAAGTAACTTGCCAGAAGGCATAGAGCTGATCAGTGAGGGAATTTGCGTTCATCTCCATTTATGTCTAACTTCAGGGCCTGGGCTCCCTCCATTATGACATCCTACCTCTCTGCAAAGGGCATTTGATGACAAATTTGCCTCAATTCTTATTACAAAGAGGTAGGTCAGAAAGTAAAAAGACCAACAATAATTTCCTTTTTTCTTTGTAAGAATTTGATTTAATAGGCTAGAAAATACTTTCAGTCTTCCCTGAATGTGCCAAGAGGCTCAGATGAATTTGGGTACTGGAGTAGTTTCCATGACTCAGGGGACCCTGATTCTAGTTTTGTTTCATCCAGCTCTGCATGGCCTTGATTTTGAGACTCCCAGGTCCCAGATATCTGAGGATTCTGAGGCATACGCTTATGAATTCTTACTCCATTACTGTGTTCTTAAAGAGATGGAGGGATAGCTTCTGGATCAGGCTTGCACAAGGATTTCCAGACTACTGGAAGAAGGAACAAAGACACCAGAGCAGATACATTTAATGAAAAAAGTAAAAAGAGAGAAATTTATCATGAGGAAAACATCTGAAAAGTGTCAGCAGAGGCTGTGGTATCTGAAATTATTGCTGGACTATCTACAATGATAAATCATTATTTCAGATAATCTGACTGAATTGCTGGCATACTAGGGCCCCAAACTAAGAGTCACAGGTTCAGTTATTAAAGTCAGTTTCAGCCATTTTATGAATGAGGATTTCCTTTTGAAAACTGAAGGGGAATCAAGACGGGCACACTTCTAAGAAACTCACCATTTAAATGCTAGATTTTAATTGAGTCTTACTTATTTATTTACTTACTTACTTACTTAGAGACAGAGTCTCACTCTGTCACCCAGGCCGGGGTGCAGTGATGCAATCTCGGCTCACTGCAACCTCTGCCTCCCGGGTTCAAGCTATTCTCCTGCCCCACCCTCCCAAATAGCTGAGATTATAGGCATGCGCTACCATGCCCGGCTGATTTTTTTCATTTTTAGTAGAGACGGAGTTTCATCATTTTGGCCAGGCTGGTGTTGAACTCCTGACCTCAAGTGATCCACCTGCCTTGGCCTCCCAAAGTGCTGGGATTACAGGCATGAGCCACTGTGCCCAGCCCATTGAGTCTTATTTTTGCCTCTCTTTCTGCTTTACGAGCTGTTTCATGTTCACACAAGGGGCCTTGTGGAGTCACCGAGGACGTGGGGCAAATGTCTGTTTGTAGAATTGTGGAAGAACAGCATCTCCTGTCTGAGTACGTATATCTTTGATTTTGATTGGTTCATTATGGATATTAATTTGGATTACAGACATTTTTATTAACTAATTATAGAACATTAAAGCAAAAGAAAACCACATATGATAGTCAAGGCAAATTTCTCAAAGAAAGTTGTTCATGACCATGTCATACTGCGGCAAGCTGTGCCTGATGTGTACATTACCTAGCAATTTGGCTTTCTCACATCTATCACTCCTGTGTTACTCCAGGTGCAAATTGGAGAAAACTTCCCTTTACCTGTTCTTCTCTTTTTATAACTTGGCATTCACTTGCCCTGGCTCCCATATCTGATTAAGGAGCAGACACCAGGCAAGCACAGCAAGCTGATGCAATGGGTAGAGCTGCTGCTCACCAGGAAATGAAAGAATTCCTTTCCATAACTAACAGACAAGGGAAGGGCCATGCTGAGCTGGTCCTAGCCCATTCCTGTGTGGCTGGTCACATCTTCCTTGCAGATGGCAAGGCCTACTCTCTTCCTCATCTGCCACATCTGCCTTTCCTTGAGAGGCACTTCTAAAGATACTTGTGTAGTGTTCCTTGGCCACACCGGCCTTCCATGACCTTTTACTTCCCTGATTTTGCCAGGTTCTGTTCTCTGTGAACACCTACCTGATCACTTTGAAGTTTGTCTCGTTAGAATGCATCCAGTTACCATAGCAGAAAACACAATTTAAACTGGCTCATGCCATAAAGAAGATTTATTGGCTCACGTAACTGGAAATTCAGAAGTATATAGGTGTCAGGATTGGTTTGATCTAGTCACACAATTGCATCACCAAGGACTTGGTTTCTGTCCTTTTCTCTGATACTCAGAGGTGAGTGATGCAGCTTTGTGCCAAAGCTGCTATGCTCTTGTCCCAACATGGCTGCCAACAACTCCCAGGTCTACACCCATTGCCCAGAAAACCAGTTACTATTTGCCCCCAAACCTCAGGCAAACCCTCCCTCCTGCCTTGCAGCCCAAATATTTGTCTTGGGCCAGATGGTAAAAATACTCAGATTTTGTTAGGCCCTAAGAGCATGCTTTATGTTTGGAGCCAGCCTGGGAGTCAGCATCCCCTGTGCTCTTGGTTTGCCCCAAGACAAAAATGTAGGTAAGAAAGGGGGTCTGGGTGTTGGCAAGTCAACCTCAAGGTCCATTTAATTAGTCAAGTGTAATCATTTGCCTATCCTACCCTGCAGGTTCCAAACTCTCCATCTCTAGGATTAATTTCATCCCTGTTGGGGTACACAAGAAGACGTGTCTTTACATTAAGTTTGAGTCTAGTTGAAAGTGGTTTGATTTCTGTTGCCACATACTGATTCTCATACAGGAATCTGCTTCCTGATGACACTCATCCCTCTTCTCCTTATCTGAGTTTCTTAGACTTCTCTATGACATGACTCTTATAACTTTCTGCCTACTACCTGGATCTCCTGGAGGGCTGGGGGATCGAGTTTAAAATATAAGAATCAGTTCTTAAGGAGACAAGATTTTTAAAAATTCACTGTTCTCTTGGAATGGTTAGAAACTGAGATGTTACAAAGGAGAATATATTCCAAAATCACAGTGAACTGACAGAGGTATGCTGGAGCCAGCTCATACTGATCACTGAATTCAAGACTTTGTGAGCTGGTTGTTAAACACAGCCCTTATTGAATGTTATGACATATAAGTTTAGAATTAGACAAATTATTTAAGGTAAAGTTAATAAAGACTCCAAACTCATAATTTTGTAATTATTTTGCTATATTTTACTATATGCTCTTGACTATTTTCATCTATTGTATGTCTATGGTAAAATTAATATATGAGGGTATGCTACCATACAACCCTTTTCAACTCTGCATTCTGTCACATCATGTTGGTAGTATTTCCATGAAGTATTTACACCATAGATCTTGGTAGACACTATGAATCAGAGCTTTTTCCTCATAAAATATTTACTAGCACACCCCTGGCTGGTTTTTAAAATGTAAAATGAGAATGATAACGGTAAGTGCATTATTAACTTTGTATGAGATTATAAAGATGTAATTCATATAAGGAATCTGGCTCAAGGCAAATCAGTCAATGAAACTTGGTTATGACTATGTCCTTCCCTGCCTTATTAATAAGAGCATATTAAATAGCATATCATCTTAGGGCAATATTAAATATCATATCATATCAGGGCAATCCTTAGAAGTATAAAGTAATATTACATTGTGCTACTGGTACATTTCTAGGAAGAGATAAAGCCTTGTGGGGCATGGTATAGAATGATGTTATTACTTGACCTTACATGTGACAAATGTGCCTCGCCCTCCAGCCTCCAGACTCTGGGAAGATCCTGGTATCACACCAACTTGCTCAGGGTTTTCTGCTGAGCCGTCATCTGCCTCTTCCTTTCTTTCCTGTTTTCCTCTTCCACTTTTCGCTTCCAACACTTGCTAGGGGTGGCATCTGCCTTGGTCTTCAGAGATCATTAGTACCTCAATGATCTCTGAAAACAAGGCAGAGGCCACCTTTAGCCTTTTGTCTTTTACTTCCCTTTTTGAGAGTGAACTGCCACCTCTCTGGTACCAATATGCTTCCTGCTTTTATACCACAACACCACAGTTTATCTCTGTGCCACCTGATGCCATTCCTACTTTTCATCTTTGCATCTTTCTTTTCTTGGCTTCATTTTTCTATTTCCTTTTCTGTCCCCATTGCCTTATAGATGCCTCTTTCAAAGCAAAAACCATTTTGAAATACCACTTCCCTTCTGCTTGGCCACTGACTCATTTGAAACTCTTAAACCCTTACTGTATGCAGGACACATGTACTTGATACATATTCAGAATGAAGAAGCAGTTTGTGCAAAGAGTTATGATATAGAGATATAAGAGCATATAAGAGCTATAGAAGAAAAAGAGGTTACATCTCACAAGGGATAGTGAGGGGAAGGCACAAAAGGTCAAGAATAACCCAACTTATTTGTGGTTTTGGGACTTTTCTGGGTGCTTGGCAATGTTGATGGAAAGATAACTGAAATTTTAGTTCATATAATGCCCTATGTGTCCCAAATTATTTCTTGGACATCTAATTTCTTTAACTGTATTGTACTGTAATTTCATTAAGGGCAGAGATAATTCTGTCAAATCAACCCCACTTTACTCCTAAGGAGCACATGTGTTTAAAGGCAGCTCAGTGCCTCATTGATAAAAAGTTTGCATCAAATGCTTATTGAACAAAAGAATAAATAATCCATGACCTAAGCTGAAGTTCATATAGCCTCTATTGAAAAAAACTTTAATTATATTTTTACAGATTCATAGAAATTCAGGAGTGAAAAGTATCTTAAGAGTTATTTGGTCTAGTAATTCCCAAATCTGGAGATATATTACAATTGAATAGGGGTGTGTTGGGATGGGTTATTTTTAGAATGTAGACTCCTGACCTCTTCCCCAGACCTACTGAATTAGAATCTGTGTGTTTTGTGAACTAGAATCTGTGTGTTTTGGAAACTGTGGTCTAGCGTTTACCAGGCACTGCTGCTTCTGCTGGGCTGTCAGGTTTTGGGCCCCCAAAATGAAGTTTGACTGCATCTAGTGTCTGACAATTGATTTTTTTCTCCATGAGATTGTAATAATAACACCTCTGCAAACACGATATGCTGTCTGGGTGTCCCTGAGTCTCCAGCAATCTGGGATTTTCTTTACTCTTAGTGGCCAAGGGAAATGACTTGTGCCCCCTCCTCACATTATGTGAGTGCCTGAAGGGAGTGGTGTTTGTCTGAATCTTTCTATGCTTGAACCTTTTCCTTCTAACTCTCCAAGCTCTAATTATCCCGCAAGCTTGCAGGGCTGTCCTCTTTCTCCCATTCTGCCCCTCACTGCTAACAAAAAAATCACTACAAAGTGTGCTTATAAAAGTTTGGGGAAAATCGTCTAACAAGTACGTATTGAGAATCATTCTGTGCCAGGCAATGAGTGGACAATAAATGTAAACTCCTCGCAATCCAAAAATAAAACAAAGCGAACAAACGTGATCCTTACCGTCATAAAGTGTAGAGTCAATTGGCTGATGCGGATATTATTCACCCAATAGTTACTGAAAATATGTATAAAACCTCAGCTGATGCAGATGAAGCATGCAGAGTTGTTATAAAAGGGAGATACGTGGGGCACTAAAAATAATAGTAAGAATTGACCTATTTGGCACTTAAGAAATGGCTTCCTCAAAGAAGTGATAACCTGAAAGCCTCTACAGGAAAAGCATGTGAAAAGTTTTGTGACAAGGAGGATGGGAACTAAAAAGAGACTTGTATGATGTACCTTAGAGAGAAAGTAGGAATGTGGTACCGATGGGGCTGGTGAGGAGGATGAGCCTGCAAAAGAGACTGGAAAGACTGGAGGCAATTTGAGATGGGATAGCTGCACAAGAGCCAAGCAGGGAGAGAATTCAAGGAGGAGCTGATCAATAAGCCAAATGCTTGAGGGTCAAATAAATAAAGTGAGCTCTGAATAATTCCTATTGGATTTAGTGTCTTCGGGTCATTAATAACCTACAGAGCCAGGGCTGTTTTCGATGGTGTGGTGAAGAGGAAAGTCAGATTGAAGCAGGCTGTGAGATGAATGTGTAGGGAGAACATGGAAAAAGAAAAATTGGCATAGTGCTTTTGAGATCCTTAACTGTGAAGGAGAGGAGGAAGATAAAGGGATGGCGGGGAAAGAGTGAAGTTGAAGGAACTTTTTAAAGATTGGAGTACGTGCTTTTTGTTGTTGTTGTTGAGACGGAGTCTCGCTGTGTCACCCAGGCTGGGGTGCAGTGGCATGATCTCGGCTCACTGCAACCTTCATCTCCCAGGTTCAAGTGATTCTCCTGCCTCAGCCTCCTGAGTAGTGGGGACTACAGGTGTGTGCTACCATGCCTGGCTAATTTTTTGTAATTTTAGTAGACACGGGGTTTCACCATATTAACCAGGATGGTCTCAATCTCCTGACCTTGTGATCCGCCTGCCTTGGCCTCCCAGAGTGCTTAGCTCCTATTTGAAAGCTAACAGAAAAGACCCAAATGGGAAATGTTAAATATACAAAAAGAAGGAATAGTCAACACTAATATTACTGCAATGACAGAGCAGATGGAAGGGTTGGCTTTAGAGAGCAAGCAGACAGCATCTTCACTGTAAAGTAGTGGAGGAGGTGATTGTGGGAGCAGACAAGTAGGTATGCAGCCCAACCCAGCACACACCTTAAACCTCAGGATGAGACTGCTCTGTCCTAGAGCCTACCAGCCCCTGCTGCCATGGGGAACTTCTTGTGGCCAACTTTCTTTCCAGTTCCTACCTATTGATACGCTGCTCATAAACACCACAGCCCTTCTTCTTTCACACTCACTTCTTCTGTTTGTCTTTCTCTTCCTCCATTCTTCTCCCATCTCCCTTCTCTTCTTTCTTCTCACCTCTGTCTTTCCTCTTCTCACCCCTTTCTTTTCAGTTATTGGACCATGAGTCCCTTTTTTTCCATGCTTCCCAGTAAGATTCAAAATCCCTCCCAACATGTAGCATGTGGAGAAATGTAGTACCCTCTATATTTAGCCCCAGTCCTTCAAATGGTGCCCAGCAAGCCCAACCACATTCCACCAAAATGTCTAAGGTCCAAGATCATTTTTTATCTAGACAGAGCTGAGCTGTGCCTTTCCCCAAGAAGGCAAAACTTCCTCTTTTCTTCTATTTATTTTAATAAAATTTATCCTTCCCAGTGTACTCACCTTACAGAGCTGCTGTAATGATAAGACAAAATATTTAAGTTGTGCAGTAAATCACTTCCAGTTTTCAAACGGCATAATAAAATCATTTTGCTACATCATCCTCTCATAAATTATGCTAAAACAACAAGAAAAATGATCAAGAAAAGTAGAGATTCCATCTTTAATAAAACTAAGAGACAGCTAAAACCCTGAACCACAATATACAAAAGTATACAGCAGATGGAAGAGTGATGATATGCAGTATCTGATTGACTTTCAGTGTCTGCATTTAGTTATGTAAAGAACTGAAAGCTTTTCTTTAAGCTATGGATCTACATTTTATTTACATCAATAAAACTAACGGGCCTATTTAAATGGTTTTCCCAAAATAAGGGTTAGTCTGTTCAGATATAAAGCCAAACTTTCATGTCTTATGAGCTAGAAAATCTCTTGCTTTTTTAGTGATGGTAGCTTTTTATGGCAAGCAATCTTCAAGGTTTCTAAAAATATCTCAGGGTTTGGTTTTAAAAAACAGGGGCCCTATTTTTTCTAAATATGTTGGATAATTCCCCCTGCAGAATGAGTAATCCACAAGGTCATAACTCTGTCTTTGGTTTATTTCTTACTAGGGGAATGGAAATGTTCCTGATGTCAAATATAGCATCCACAGACAATCAGATGTTACATGGTTACCTTTTGGCTTAAGTAAAGTAATTCAAAGGAAACATGGGCTTGAGAACCCCAAGATTTTGTATGGCTTTTTCATCGCTATCGCCATTGGACATTTTTAGCCTAGGCATCGTACTTCTGTGGGACTTTTCACTGAGCTCATAACCTAGTGGGGAAGTGCCAAGTTGGCTCCATATATAGGACATTTAGGAATTGTCCAGTAAGAGAGTTTAATTGGTCTTGCCTGGGGTAATACAAGTCAGGGCAAGATGTTCTTACTCCTACATAATGAATATCGATACAGGAAGATGAATGATAAGTGGTTCCACCCCTCACCCCACAACCCTGTACTTTCCATAAAAAAGATAAAGCCCATGTCCAGATACTCAGAACAGGGAGAGCGGCACGTCGTCCGCTCTTCTTTTTGCTTTGTTTCTATATTAATAGTGATAAAAGAAGTTGAAGAATAGTTTTCCCTCACAGAGTTCCCTCCTGCATGATAAACACATGGACAAAATTCTTTCTGATCTGTACCAAGCCTCCCTGATCACCCTCAGAGGGAGCTCCACACGGAAACATTTGCAGAATATTTGATAACTAACTGTGCTGCGGTTTGCAGATATGTGGTGCGTATCCAAGCAAGAAAATTTAGCCTTTGCACTCTGGGAATTGACTGACCTAATTAGTCAATTCAGACCTTTCATCATGAGAAAACAATTTACGCCTCTCTCAGCCCCATTTATGGTTAATGGGACAAATGAGAATACAGGAGATTGAGGTAAAGAAGGCGAATGAATTGAGCTGGGACATAAACTTCAGCTACCACTTTGGACTAATTAAGGGATAAGGCTAGTTTGAAACAGTGAAAATTCTAATTAAGGGACAGTTTTCAAAAAATATAATGTTAATTTCAAACATGAATAGTTACCATCAACAGTGGTTGAAAACAGGCAGAGGTCATCCCAGGCCTGCTCAGAAGAACAGGGAAGGCTGTTTCCAAATTTGCACATTGCTTGCAGAAACCATTGCTGAAGTGCTCAGACAACTTTGCATTCTTTACAAGGATGTCAGCAGTAACATGGAGTCTCTTTTTGTGGCACCCAGAAGTTAGCTTCTTTGCTTCATTTATTCATTCATTCAACAGATATATATATATATTTTTTTTTTTTTGAGAAACTTTTAATTATCAGGATTTAGCACTGAACAAAAAAGTAAAGAATCTCATCCCTCATGGAGCTTTGGGAGAAACAGGCAATATGCACATAAATAATTAAAATACATAGCATGTCAGATGCTGTTGAGTGATATGGAGAAAATAAATTGAGTGGGAGGAGACTAAGGAATAGTGGGAGGGTTGGAGAGAGAGGGCAGGGTTGCAGTTTCAAATAGCATGGTTGGAATAGGCCTTTTGGAGAAAGTTATGTTTGAGTAAAAACCTGAAGGTCATTGGCATGAATTCACCTGAGAGAATGAGTATTCCGAGTGGAGGGAAGAGTCAGTGCAAAGGCCCCAAGGCAGGAACACATTGGGCAAGGACCAGAGGTAGCAAGAAAACTGGTGTGGATGGAGTAGAGTGAATAAGGAAGAGGGTAAGTAGGAGTTTTATGGATAAGAGAGGAAATAGGTAGAAATGGGGGAACCAGATTGCATAGGGCTGTCTAGGGGATTATAAAGACTTCATTGATGCTTTGGACCATGGAGGTATATGCATTAAGAAGTGTAGCTTATGAATTTTTCTAAGTGAAAGGTTAGATTTGGTCAAAGTATTTAGCCTTTGGGTAGACTCAAGCATGTTAAGGTGTCTCCTAAAATAATAACTACTTAAATAGCAGGCGATGAGAATTGCTCTGAATGTCTAAAGTTACAGATTTCATTTCCAGTCAAAATTGCTAGTGAAAAGTAACCTAATTGACAAAGAATGCAATTGTCTCCCCAGAGAAAAGCAGCCTTTAACTATGGGAATATTTAGAATTAGTATAAAAATTAGTATAAAAATGCTTAAAGGAATCAGAACCATAGAATTCGTATTATGTTTAGAATTTATGCATAATTAGTATTGCATATATCAATTTCAAATATGGAAGAGAATAATGGATTTTAGTGAATATTTCTAAGGTTATATATAGCACTAGAATATTAAAATGATTCTAATTTCACCATATAAAGTTAATTTGATTTATCTGAGTTTCTTAAGTATTATGGAAGGGTCTGTCAATCAGAAATTTTAACTTAATTAGGAAATACAATATATTAAATTTATAAACAACGTTTGTCATATTGAAAGTGTTTAGGTTACCAAGTTTGTAAGTGGAAACCAACCAGTATTATTCAAATCCCCATAACAAGCAGTTGTAAATATTTGCTAGATTTTTAAATTAGAGTAAGAAGTTGAACATAAAAGCTCAAGGAAGAATTCAATTTCAGCATCTGTAACTTTAATAAAAGGTTATTAATAAAGTATCTTGAATAATATTTTCTGCACACAAAACTACCCTTAATTGTACCAGAATGTTTAAGTTTATCAGCAATCATTTACTGTGTAGTTTCTAAAACTCCATTTTCTTGCCTTGTTCCTTTCACTGCACTTTTTCTCACTCACACCTTCAGGTGCAGCACGTGTTTTAATGAAATTACTATTTAGAAAAAAAATATTTCATGTAGGATCCTGAAAAATTTCTGAGTGTGCCTAGAGGGAATTGTGCAGCGGTATTCATGCCGTCTTTCATGCCATCGGGTGGGCTTTCCTTTGTTAATAATTGTTCTTCTGGAAAACTGGAATGGAGCCCAGGCAGAATTAATTTACAAGATTACAAGTTATGCACATGTCTTCTGGAGCAACTGGTCTTCCATTATACACCTTATTTCCTAAAATTTGTCATATTATAGCAAGAAATGTACCTTGTATGATAAAGAACAATATGTTCCAACTTGTGTCAGGCTAATGAGATATGAATTAAAGGATAATATTTATTCCCCTGAATTAATTAGATAACTATGTTGCTCCATTTGAGGGGAGGCACTTTTAAATAATCTTGAAAATTACATTATAATCTACACCTTGAATTTCTGTTTTTGATACCCTTTGAAGCTCCTTGTGATGAATCACTCACTCTGTATACTTCTGGATCCCCAGCCATGTTTGGGTCAAACTTCAGAGCTTTTAGGATCTGGCTTTAAAAATAAAAACAGGCCCCTAGAGTTTGTTTGTTTACGCATATTTATTTTTTGTCCCCAAACATATTAAGCAAGAAAAGACTATAAAAATCTAGAAAAATTAGCTTAAATAATGCTTGAAGACTTATAAATATAGCTTTTATATTCATCTTCTTTTATTTTGCTGCTATTCCTTATATAATTCATCAGTTCATGATTTTTGACATTACATTTTTTTGTATGTGTGTGTGGTAGGGAGTTTTCTCTAATAGGAATACATGTGTTTGCTAATATTTGGGGGGGGACTGGTGGAGATGCCACCAAATGGAGAAATCACTACCTTAATGGATGCCAGTGAACGAAAACTCGGGGGAACTACATGTACAGCAATTATCAAATACTGTCAATTACTTGTTAGAACATTTTTCCAGGAAAAAAAGGTTCGATAAAACTGAATGTTTTTTTGTAATTGGAGGCAAAAGCTTTGGTCTTTCCTAAGTTTTACCTAGGCTTCTTCAAGAGGGCTCCCTGGCACCATCAACATTTTGACCCCAAGAGAGGGCATTTCTTCTGCTCAAAGCCCTCTGAATCCTGTCCATGTCCCAACCTCCTTTCCCAGCTCAATAAGAGTTTTTCTCTCATAAGTCCATGGGAACTTGTGCCTATCTCTATTCTGACACATCATAATATGTCAATGTTAAAATATTGTTTGTATTTATTACTTCTCTACTAGATCAGATCCCTGAAGACAAGATATATTACACATATAATAGGATAAAAAGTATCAACACGTGAAGCCTGTTGTGACAGGTTGTGTGGAATGGAGGAGAAGGCAATCAAGAGCCAAGATATTAAGGACAGAGCAACAGAAATGAGAGAGGGTTCTATTGGGGCAAAAATGTGAGATACTTCTAGAAGGTTCAGGGGGCCTGAATAGAGCAAAGAACCAAGAAGCTTGATGAAAGTTTCCCAGGATCAGTCACGAATTTCTGTGAGCTATAGAAGAAAAGGTCACAATTTCTATTGATTTAAATGCAACACAATCCCAAGACTGGACTACCAAGGAATTACAGCCTCATATGCCTCACACAGAGATCTTTGCTCCTGTTGTGCAAGATCTCAGTGCCTAGTGCAATGAATAGCTTATAGTAGATGCTCAATTAATACTATTGATTGAATGTTGGACTGAAAGCTTTGTGCCATTCTCTACTTTGCATAGGCTTATTTTTGTTCCTTGGAGTGGATGTTCCCTTTATATTCTGAATATTCTGGCTTTGTAGTAAATATTAAGTGATAATTAACTGTTATTAACCATCTGTTCAAGAAGTGTGTACAAATGATACTGAACTTGCTTAACAAGCAAAATTTTCACTTGATTTGGGGGCATTTAAAGTTCACATTTGTGTCAGCAGACCAAAGAGTTGGAAGTAATGCAGAAACTTTTTATTATTAGATAAAGTGTTTGATTAATAGGAGCCCATGTTGTGAATCCATGGATGTTAATTTAATGTTACTTTCCTTCTTACTATCTACACATTATCTAACATTTACTGCTATGATTCTCTTTCCTATATATTAGCAATTAATTTTAGTGCTAGGAGGCAGGGGGAGAAAAAAATTATGCAGGCTAGTTGGTTGATGGTCCATGAAGTCAAGAGAGAATCTTTGGGGGAACAGACAATGTAAGGAGTATGTACTCTCTGGAAGCACTTCTGGAGGCTTTCTTTAATTTGGCACAAATAGGGTCATTCATCCTTCTTTAACTGCTCTGACCATGCCGGCTACTCTGATTCTCACAGCTAAAATAGCTCAGTGGGAAAAGAGGGGGTGGTGACAAGGGCAACACAAGTGGAAATGACATAAAGGAAAGAGATTGCAGTGGGGGAGGGAGATACTGACTGGGTTATATGAAGCTGGGAAGAGAGATATGGAAAATAAACATAGCTATCTTAGCCCTCCGCTCTATAATTATGAGAGTTAACCTCAATGCAAATGGTCAGCTCTCTAGTTACCCACTAATCACCTTCTATAATGACCTCAAGGTCTCACCTTCACACTCCCAAGCTGTTCCCAGGCTACTGAGATAGGATGCAGACAGATTGATTGTGGAGAATTTGTGTCAGAGAGTATTCTGAAGTCAAATGCAAGTGATTTGAGATTTTTCTTTTGCTTTATTTAAGTTGTCTCTTTTCCTCCTTTAGGGGTGGTTAATTAAACATTGGCTCCATGTTCCTGTTATAATATGAAAGTTTCCTTACTATTCTCACTTCGAATTCTCTAATTCATAATCTCCCTGATACTTAAAGCTAAGGGTTGCAAAAAGTTTCAAAAGACTTCTGGCTTATTTTTTTTCCCTAGCAACTTCTGGCATATTGCATTTAGTATTCCGTCTTTAACTTTCAAAAAAATACTGTAATAAAAATCTATCATGAGAGATACTTACATAGCATCTCCAACATTCACAATTCTGAATATCATATTTTAATTTTTATTAAGAGCTCTTTCACTATACTTTATTTTAGATGCACCCTAAATTCCTTAGAACTTGAAGCTGACAGTAGATTGCTAGTTTGGGGGACATGCACAGGAGCCCTTTAGAAAGCCATTAGATCTGAAATGTTGTAATGTGTTTATGATGGAACTATAAATGGTCAATCAGTTAGGATAATTTAGATCTGTTTATTTTACACTGTGATCTGTGGAGCTAGTGTCCAAGGAGATCTTGGGGAAGGGGGTTGAGGCTTCTAAGAAAAGAACATTGGGCAGGGTTTGATGCCCACCACCCGTGTCCACCCATGCCACAACTCCTGTTTTTATCTGTTTTCAAATGTTAGACTTTCATACAAATTTATTTTGAATAAAGTACCTCATGGCTTAACAAGTTGAAAGCCCCTAATATAAACGACTGGAGTTGCTTGAATAACAATGTATTGAATCCATTTATTTGGGGCATTCAATAATCTCTGGCATTCTAATGCTCTGGCATTCAGATAGCTAAAGGAGCAAAACTGGACACATTTTGCTTTATGGTTAGATTTTGTTCTAAATGCTTGGGGACTTTACTTTCTTTTCCAAATGTTCATATAATTTGAGCATGTGGATTTACAATGGCAGCACTTGGAAGAGCTTTTCTTCCTAGATCCTTTGGTGATGACTTCAATATACTGCAGAAAGATACTATAGATGTCCTAATAATTGAATCTGTTGGGATGTTTTCAACTGCAAATGATAAAAAGTTGAACCCTGACTGGTCCAGGTGATTTATGGATTCACATTCCTGAAATCACCAGAGGTAAAGGTAGTTTTGGAATGAATTCGGTGCCTCAAGTGTTCTATCTGTTAGACCAATTGGCCAATTCTTAGGTAAGTACATCTCTAGATAGACCAATAGACCAATTCTTAGGTAAGTACATCTCTAATAGATGGAAGACGGTTTTAGACATTCATCTAACCTCAACAACTCTGGAAAATAATAAAGTTTCCCAACAATTAGGAAGAAAAAGTCAATTTTCACTCTCATTGGCTCTGAACATGCATGTCTCTGAAGCAGCAAGATTGACAGTATTCAATTATATGCCCAGTCCTGGGAGTTTGGGGTGTGGTCAGTCCCATCTAAACCACAGAGATTGAGAATGAATGAGGGGTGGCTTACCTAAATGGAAATTAGAATATTGTTGACAAAAGGTGAAAATTGAGGCAGAACAGCAAGTATAACAAATGTCCATTTCAGTTACGCATGACTTTTTGTTCCAAACAGCTATGTTTTCAATCAGCATTAAAAATCTAAGATAGTAACCTGTTTTTCTGTTCACAGGTCTTTAAAAAAAAAAAAAAGGCAGAGGAAAAATAAAATGCTACATTAAAAGAACTAAATCAAAATATCAAAAACTGAAGTAAGCTTTAGTCATAATTTGGTTCTCTCTCTCTTTTTCCTTCCATTTTTCCCCTGGGTAAAACACCTGAAAGGTACATGTCTGATGGGTTGAAAAGTGTGAGAGCCTGATTGGGAAATTAACTATTTTATTACATAAGCCACAAAAGTATCTTCTTTTCTCAATCTTCCTGCTTTTTTCACACAAAGAAGAAACAGAAAAATGAATTTTCAATAGTGACAGCTCAAGTCTTTTTTTCAGCAGTAACTTTCTCTCTCCCTTTTCAGCTGCCTCTCTTTGCTGCTCCTCTTGATCCTACCAAAGACCTTGCCCAGGTTACCACTGGGATCAAGAAAATTAGGGAATCTTGCATAGAGGCGAGAAATGGCACATGGGTGTTCTAGCCTGTGGGATAATCTACATTAGTGTAGAGTGAAGGTGTCTTATGCCTCTTTGGAAAGAAAATTCCACAAGAGCAATAGGGAGAGACTGCAATCTCATGACAGCCTGCTTGGGCTTTCCCATTATTTGTAATATAAATTATCATATAAACTAAACACTGGTAATTTTAAACTATTATCTGCCACTGTTTCTCGATTTCGTGCCTATGCCTGGGTATCAACCCTCTCTGGGTCTTTTTGTTTGTTTGTGTGTTTGTTTGTTTTGAGACGGAGTCTCGCTCTGTCGCCCAGGCTGGAGTGCAGTGGCACAATCTCGGCTCACTGCAAGCTCCGCCTCCCGAGTTCACGCCATTCTCCTGCCTCAGCCTCCCGAGTATCTGGGACTACAGGCGCACGCCGCCGCGCCCGGCTAATTTTTTGTATTTTTAGTAGAGACGAGGTTTCACCATGTTAGCCAGGATGGTCTCGAACTCCTGATCTCGTGATCCACCCGCCTCCGACTCCCAAAGTGCTGGGATTACAGACGTGAGCCACTGCGCCCGACCTAGGGTCTTTAATTTCAAACACTATGTCCTTGTATTTGGGTTTCTCCCCCAAATTATGAATGACTTTCTTCTTTGGGCCTGACCCAAAGTCAATTGTATTAAATGCCACGAAATAAAAATTTCTGGATACCAAAGAGAGAAACGAGTCAAATAAACATTACATTCCCTATTAAAAATAATTCTTATATCATTGTTATCAGTTTTGTATCTGAAGATGGGGAACTATGTGTTCAAACCATACTGGGCACTGAGATGGTATTTTGATTCATGTTGGGGCACATAAACTAAAAGGACTGCCATAGCTTTCAGGTTAGCCTCTGCAAGAATATTTGGGGCATCTACTATAACCCCTGGAGGGAGAATCTTTGCCCTTTCCACTACATCCCAGATCTCTGAGAACAAATGTTGTGACTGATAATAAAATTCACCAGATCCTCTGCGGGAATAATTGTATTAGCCCATGTGTAGACAAGGGCACAGCCAGACCCTTCAACAAAGGAATATACTTTATTATTTATTTTTAGTTTTTTGAGATAGAGTCTTGCTCTGTTGCCCAGGCTAGAGGGCAGTAGTGTGGTCTCAGCTCACTGCAACCTCCGCCTCCCAGGTTCAAGCGATTCTCCTGCCTCAGCCTCCCGAGTAGCTGGGATTACAGGTACCCACCACCATGCCAGGTATATACCACCATGTATTTTCTTTTTTCTTTTTTTTTTTTTTTGAGATGGAGTCTTGCTGTGTTGCCCAGGCTGGAGTGCAGTGGCCGGATCTCAGCTCACTGCAAGCTCCGCCTCCCAGGTTTACGCCATTCTCCTGCCTCAGCCTCCCAAGTAGCTGGGACTACAGGCGCCCGCCACCTCGCCCGGCTAGTTTTTTTGTATTTTTTAAGTAGAGCTGGGGTTTCACCGTGTTAGCCAGGATGGTCTCCATCTCCTGACGTCGTGATCTGCCCGTCTCGGCCTCCCAAAGTGCTGGGATCACCGGCTTGAGCCACGGCGCCCGGCCCGTGTATTTTCAGTAGAGATGGGTTTTCCCCATTTTGGCAGGCTGGTCTCAAACTCCTTATCTTAAATGATCCGCCCACCTCAACCTCCCAAAGTGTTGGGATTACAGGCGTGAGCCACCGCGCCCGGCCAAAGCGATATTCTTTAAATAGCTTAGTAAGACATGATTCCTTAAGTGATGATGGAATCTCTGAAACAAAAGTGTGAAATTTTCATATATTACAGAACAGTGTTATCCAATGGACATGTAAAGTGTAAAATTTTAAATTTTCATGGTGCCATATTTTTTAAAAAGTTAGAAAACAGATGAATTATGTTGTTAATATATTTTAACTATCATGTAAAAATAATATAAATTCTATCATTTCAGCATATAATCAATATAAAACTTATTAATGAGTTTTTCCCCTCCAAACTAAATATTCAAAATCTGTTGTATTTTATTCTTACAGCCAGTCTCAATTTGGACTAGCCAACCTTCAAGGGCTCAATAGTCACATGTCACTAGTGGCAATTAGTTGCTAGTCTCGGATGGTGGAGTTGTAGAATCTCCTGAGATTGAATATAAAGAAATTCTTACATCTCAAGATTAAGTAATCTTCAGCATGCCTTGCTTAGGAATAATGGTCACAAATGTATTATTCTGTTCTCAGAAGAAGTCATTAAATGTCAGGTTGATAGGACATTCAAGCTTCAAAGTTGAGCAGGGAAGTACAGATTTTCCCATAGATCTCCTATAACTTATTTCGAGGCTTTGTTCATATTATTTTTGCTTTGCTTTGTCTTAGGCTTTAAACCAATTTGATATCCAAACTATGTACTTATTTATTTTTATTTCTAAAATGAGACAGCCTTACCTAAGTAATTTTAACTAATTTTTAAAAATGGACTGTAATTAATTTTTTTTTAGAACTGTGCTCCTGTTTTCTTAGACGTCATTAAAGAAACTGCTGTGGGAGATGAGAAAGAGCATGTCTATTTCTATTCCAGAAATATTTTACTTGTTAACCTCATGTTTGATAAAATGATGATCAATTAGTCAGAATGCAAGCTGCATGAAACCATGTGATAAATTGTTCCTCAACTAGAAAGTTGGTTCGCCTCCTTATTAACTTGCTTACTTTCCTTCTTTTTCTTATAGCCGTCCTTCCTGATAGATTTTTTTTTATGGATGTCATAAAATCAATCTTACATTTTAATTTTTACCATAGTAATAAGCTCTTGGAAACACACACACACATACACACACACTTAGATAATACATTGTAGTACAAAAATTTTGTTGAATAATTGTTTTCATTTTTATTTCTAAATCTCAGTGTATACCAGAGAGTAACCACTGAATAGTACCTAAATGGAAGTTAACAATGGTTATGAAAATATAAATTACCTTTACTATAATTATTTTGCCTTTTGGAAATGCTTAATAAGATTATGGATAATTTATTATCCAACACTGATACATGACACCTCTCAGAGATGCCTGTCATTGGTAGCTGCCTGGATTAATTTTATATTGCTGCATAACACATTACCACAAGCTTATTGGCTTAAAACTTAGCTTATTATCTCATAGCTTTGTTGGTTGGAATTCTGGGCAGAATATAACTAGGTTCTCTGTTCAGGGTCCTGTAAGGCTAAAATTAAGGTGTCAGCTGGGGCTGAGGTCTTATCTGAGGCTTAGGACCCTCTTCCAAGCTCATGGGGTCATTGGCAGAATTTGTTTCCCTGCAGCTGTCGAACGTGTGAACTTTGTGTCTTTAAGACCAGCAGGAAAATTCTCTTATGCTTCAAATCTCCTCTCAGTAAGGGCACATTCCCTTCTAAAGGTTCATCTGGTTAGGTCAAGCCTACCAAGGATAGTCACCCTTTTGATTAAATCAAAGTAAACTATTTAGGGCCCTTAATTACATCTACAAAATCCCTGTTGCCATATAACTAATCTTGGGTATAACACCGGGGAGTGGAGATAGTGGAAGATCTTAGAATTTTGCCTACCAGATTTTCCACATGCCTTGAACACCCTCTATTTATTTGATACGTCTCCATGTTGTGAGCTCCATTTTCCAAGGGTAGTTTGAAAAGAAAAAAAAAAAAAAAAAAAGTCTGCATTCTCAGACTCCCTTGTGGCTAAGCTGCAGATGTGTAACTATGGTTTTGTAAGTTAGAGGCAGAAGTGAGACTTAACCGTGGAGGTGAACTGTAGGAAGAAACAGATCCGGGATGATTCATGCCTTTTGCTAACGTGGGGGTGGTGGTGGCCGTGGTAACTTCCTGCTCGGACCAGTTCTTCAGTGTGGTTCTAAGGAATGGTTCCTGAGGGGGTAATCTTGAGACTATTCCTCAGCCCACCCAACAGTTCTCTGAGCCGTCTAATATCTTTCAATGAGTTCATTTATCTACCTACGCTAGCCACAGTAGCACCACAGTAGATTGCAGTGCTTACAAAATAGCCCCAAAGGGTACGACTCCTAAAATTCCTTGTATATACTTTATGACTCTGGAGGAAATAATGTCTTTCTAATAAGATGAAATTCAATTAAAGCATTTTCCCTGCTTGGAGAAAATGGCTGTGGTTTATTAAAGAAGCATTTGATGTCTATTCCTTCTCTACTATTATCTTATTTGCATTTTCTGGAACATGATTAGTTATAATGTACCTATAAGTTTTCATAAAACCACCATGAAAATAATTATGCCTGAATTATGTGCATTCTATAAATATCATCTAGCTATCTCCTCATTTCATATTACCTCCTTTCCCTCAATTGCAACAATACTGTTAAGATATAAATAAATCATTAATACTTGATTTTCAGATATATGCTCTTGCTATTGAGCTTGAGATATTAAAAAATCTCGGTTGACTATAGTTTACCTTGACATGTTCCTCCCATTAAGGCATTTGACTTTTTTGATTATTGTTGACTGATAACAACAAGCTAATTGTTCATGCTGAATAATTGTGTGAAACTCTTTTCTACATAATTTTCAAAATTCTAAACAAGTTGCATTTTTACTACTCTTGTCATTTTTTTCTTTAGGTTTATGTTGTATGACTAATTACATTCTAAATTCCGGGAGAAAAGGTATGAATACCTGCAGAGTATTTTGTAAATAAACATTGATTAGGCAAAAAATGCCATGTTTTCTTTCATATGATTTCAAACTGATTGTATTTTTCTATTTTTATTTTATATCTACCATAGTAACATTTTTAATCAGTATCATAGGCCCAAATTTCCTTTTTATGGAAAATAACCTATTCCTAATGATAAATAATCTTGTCTTTAAACACACACACACACACACACAACACACTCATTATTAAATATTTTGCATCTGAAATAGTCAGTTTGTGATTCAGTGCTTAGACTGTTTAATAAATGATAAAATATTTTGCAGATTGGCCTCAATATAAGGTGAATAGTGATTTTTCAATGATCTTTTGTTCAGTTCTAGTGTTTCCTTCATACCACCAAATTCACACTCTGCTTATAACTAGATTTGCATCCTGCTGCTCCTGCTAACTTGCTGAGGGGCAGTGTGGCCTAGTGGATACTCTTTTGGCTTTTTGTTTCCTCATCTCTAAAATTAGGCAGCAGATTCTATGATTCTAAAATGTATCTACAAGTGGCCATTATTTATGTAAAGTAGTATGAGTAGCTTTATTAAGGACATCATTTTTATCATGATATCATTTATCATTATTTTTTCAAATGTAGTTCCTGCTGAGAGTCTCTACTATTGCGTTTTCTTCTGTCTTATTTTGTACTCAGGAAACATTTTAACTAGTGTATATTTAAGTATGTGTGTGCATGTGTGTACTTTTAGTGCTTTCCCTGTGGAGCTGTGTGAGAGACATCATCAAGGTGATCTTAGGGTTAACGATAGTTGTTTAATACAATTACTGTATTTTACAAGTGATCGATTTCATTTAACAAAGTGCTAGTGAACTCACAGGGTTTGCACCATTTTTTAACCAGCTCTAGTCACTAGCCAATTCATAAAAATAAGAATGTATCTCTGGAATGGAGAGATAAATTTATTTTACCTAAATGTTCCATCGGATGAATGTTTCCTGTTCCCGAAAAACATTTTTTTGGATACTTTAATGATTGCCAAATATTCTTTTAAATTTTCAATTCCAGATTGTTAGTGGGACATTCCATTGACAGGGCTAAGTGTCAGTGGGTTCTGAACTATAACAAATAAGTATTCTTAAGCTTGGTATTTCCTGGACCTTTAAAAATCCAGGATCATTTATAAGGTAGTATCAATTAGGATTTGTTGGTGGTAAGAAACTGAAATTAACTTTTTACTAAATAAATTGAACTTATTAGAAAGATCAAATAGCTCAGAGAAGTAAAAGAAAAGTTTTACGAGCCAGGCTGGGCGGGGCGCAGTGGCTCACGCCTGTAATCCTAGCACTTTCGGAGGCCACGGCGGGATGATCGATTGAGGTCAGGAGTTTGAGACCAGTCTGGCCAGCATAGCGAAACCCCATCTCTACTAAAAATACAAAAGTTAACCAGGTGTGATGGCGTGTGCCTGTACTCCCAGCTACTCTGGAGGAGAATCGCTTGAACCTGGTGGGCGGAGAAGTTACAAGATGGAAGGAACCAGGGTCTTTGAGTCCTCTGAACTACTTGAAGGAGAATAGCCATACTAGAAATACTCATTGGACCTTTATGTGAGCAAGAAATCATTAAAAAAAATTTTTTTTTTTGAGGAAATTGAAATTTTGGCACTAGGTATTAAGCCTTACCTTAACTCATACACCCACTAAGATTGTGTAAAGTTGGGGGAGAAGGAGCTCCTCTGGAAATATGAAGGTGTCGTTGCCATAAGAAAGAAAATAAGTGATGGGCTGGCAAGAACAACAGCCATCCACCACAGCAGCCCCTGTAATGATCCCTGTAATGGACACCTTATTTGCATATCAATTTATAAGCCATTAATGGGGGCCACAGTAGTCTGAGTAATGGCCTCCCAAAGACGTCCATGTCCCAATCCCAGAAGCCTATAAATACATTACCTTACATGGCAAAGGGGAATTAAGGCAGGAAATAGAATTAAGGTTGCTAATCAGATGATCTTAAAATAAGGAGATTGTTCGGGACTATCTAGGTGATATGTAATTATAAGGGACCTTAAAAATGGAAGAGAGAGGCAAATGAGGAGGTCAGAGTGACTGCAAGTGGGACGGACTTCCCTCGCCTATTCTAGTTTTGAAAATAGAAAGAAGCCAGCTTCAAGCTAAGGAAGGTGCATGGTCTCTAGAAGTTGGAAAAGGCAAGGAAATGGATCCTACCTAGACGCCACAGAAAGGAATGCAACAATACAGTCCTGCTGGTGTCTTGATTTTTGCTGGTGTCTTGATTTTAGCTGATGCCTTGATTTTAGCCAATATCTTGATTTTTAACCTGATGAGACCTGTCAGACTTCTGGTTTGCAGAGCATAAGATGATAAATTTATATTGTTCTAAGCCATTATGTTTGTGACAATTTGTTACAGCAGTAATAGGAAACAAATACAGGGACCTAGGCATTTTACTTTAGTTAATGGGGATATGCCAATAAAGACATCTCCCCTTTCTTAAGAGGAGAGAGTAAAAAAAAAAAAATAAACAATTTCAAAGTGCACTTAATTGAAGGGTGGAAGTGTGTGTGTGTGTGTGTGTGTGTGTGTGTGTGTGTGTGTGTGTGGTGGGGTGTGGGGAATGTTGGAAGTAAGAAAAGCAGGGAGAGCAAAAAGATTTCCAGGAGGAAGAGTGGTCTAGATAAAAGCCCAGAAGTAAAAGAGAACTTTAAAAATTTATGTAAGTCATTCTAATTAACAAGAAGACAGAATTTGAGACCGATGATGCTTGAGAGTTGAACAGGGCTAAGATCATGAAGGGTCTGGTAAATCCACCAGGAGCTTAGACTTTCTACAGATGACAATAGGGAGTCCTTAAAGGGTTAGAAAATGAACAGACATGGCTAGATCCACTCTAGATGGAGTCTGATTTCAATGTGAATGATGTATTAAAAGGGGATGGATCTGGAAGCAGAAAGGCCAATCAGGAGTTTGCCATAGAGCCTTGGGCAAGTGATGGTAGGAATCTGGCATAGCACAATGATAGTAAGAGTGAAAAGTAGATGGATTTCAGAAATATAGAGTAGAGCCTATGGACTAGATAGTTCCCTTTGGCTTGGGCAACAGTGTGAAAGGTGATGTGATTCATCCAGCTAGAAATACAGGATGAGAAGGAGGTAGGTGTAAGGAGAAAGAGTGGGGAAATAATGTGTTTATGGTTTTACTTTATCATCGTCATCATCATCATCATTGTAACAATACTTACAACAGTACAATATCAGCTGAAATTATGCTATCATGTATGTATCTGTGTGGTCACTGTCAGCAAACTTCACAAGGGCAAAGGACATCATCTTATTCACTAGAACCTGGGAACGCTGCACACAAGTTCCTTCACCCAATAACATTAGAGGTTCTATTTTGTACCCAAGTACAACTGAGACCTCTCTGAGAATTGCCTGGTGGTTAGCTGGGGCAGGGAGAGCTCATGGCGCTCAGATGAGAGAAGGCTTACTCACATTCAGCAGGAAGAAGGTCATTCCGTGGTCATAACTTAGTAAACTTCAAAGATGCTATTTGAAAAGGTTGCTGATGGAATACATTTTAAAAGGATTACTGTATGTATGCAGTAAAACATGAAGGGGATGTTTTGTTGATTTCAACTTTTTTCTCAAACCACTGAAAAGCAGCATTGTTTCGTATGGAAGGGCTGAATTTTCTCATCAATCTCTAGTGCCTAGAACAATGCCTGGAGCATGGTTGGTGCTCAAGCGATATTTGTTTATTTTTGTGTGAGCTAGGCACTGTTCTAAGAACACAAATTCTTACAGCACTATTTTGAGGTTTTAATTATTCCGACTTTAAGAATGAGAAAACAGGCTGAGAAATCCCACAATTCAAACTCAGATCTGTCTGGCTACAAAGCCTATTATTTTAATCATTCTATTACTGAATTTGTGGGATGTGTGGAACATCCAAGTGCTAATATCTAGTAGATAGTTGAAAATATGGGTCTGAGTTCAAGACAAAAATCTAGCCTATAGATACACTTTTCAAAACCATTAGCATTTAAATGTCATTTGACACTAAGTGAGTAAAATAATGTTACCGAGGCAGTGACTTTGAGACGTATTGACTATAGTCAGGAGGACAACCTCTGCAGTTTGGAAAGCACTGCCTTTGATAATTTGTAGTAAAGAAGCCACGAACTGACAACCCACCGGCCATTTCTGGCATGGAGAGGTATTCTCTTTGGCATGCTATTTCTGGCATGTAGATGTGTTATCCTCGAGCAGATTTTTAAACATCAGAGATTTCAAATGAAAGCCTGAATTTCAGATTGTCTTGAGAAATGGAAAAAAAAAAAAAACTGCTAATAGTTATGTTACCTATTGCCTGATATTGGCTGAAGCTGAGAAACAGCTGCTTCCTGTTTTCCATAGAAACGTGTACTCCTTATCTTTCTTATCTCCCTGACATTGAATACCAGCTGCCATTTAGGATTATGCTTGTATTTGTTTTCTGTTGTTGTTGTGGTTGTTGTTTTTCTAAGAGAAAAGGTATTTCTTTGCTATATCAGAGATGAAAAAACTAAAGAGTAAGAGAGCCACATAATTTTTCTTTCCTATCACCTGCTTCATTTATTCATGTTAACTACAGATCTCTGTTATCACTTGGGTTTGTGAGTCACAGTCTAGAGTGTTAAAGAGAGAGCCAAAGACAGGAGGCTGGTAATAACCACAAGAAAAGGGAGAAAAAAGAATCCTAGAAAAATACTAAAAAGGAATTACCAGAGGGTTTAAGAGAAAATCCATAAGAATAGGACACCAGGAGTTAAGAGCATCCAGTTTAGGCTTTATGGTATTTTTTTTTTTTTTTTATACTTTAAGTTCTAGGGTACATGTGCAAAACGTGCAGGTTTGTTACCTATGTATACTTGTGCTATGTTGGTGTGCTGCCCCCATCAACTCGTCAGCACCCATCAACTTCGTCATTTATATCAGGTATAACTCCCAATGCAATCCCTCCCCCCTCCCCCGTCCCCATGATAGGCCCCGGTGTGTGATGTTCCCCTTCCTGAGTCCAAGTGATCTCATTGTTCAGTTCCCACCTATGAGTGAGAATATGCGGTGTTTGGTTTTCTGTTCTTGTGATAGTTTGCTAAGAATGATGGTTTCCAGCTGCATCCATGTCCCTACAAAGGACGCAAACTCATCCTTTTTTTATGGCTGCATAATATTCCATGGTGTATATGTGCCACATTTTCTTAATCCAGTCTGTCACAGATGGACATTTAGGTTGATTCCAAGTCTTTGCTATTGTGAATAGTGCCGCAGTAAACATACGTGTGCATGTGTCTTTATAGCAGCATGATTTATAATCCTTTGGGTATATACCCAGTAGTGGGATGGCTGGGTCATATGGTACATCTAGTTCTAGATCCTTGAGGAATCGCCATACTGTTTTCCATAATGGTTGAACTAGCTTACAATCCCACCAACAGTGTAAAAGTGTTCCTATTTCTCCACATCCTCTCCAGCACCTGTTGTTTCCTGACTTCTTAATGATTGCCATTCTAACTGGTGTGAGATGGTATCTCATTGTGGTTTTGATTTGCATCTCTCTGATGGCGAGTGATGATGAGCATTTTTTCATGTGTCTGTTGGCTGTATGAATGTCTTCTTTTGAGAAATGTCTGTTCATATCCTTTGCCCACTTTTTGATGGGGTTGTTTGTTTTTTTTTTGTAAATTTGTTTGAGTTATTTGTAGATTCTGGATATTAGCCCTTTGTCAGATGAGTAGATTGCAAAAATATTCTCCCATTCTGTAGGTTGCCTGTTCCCTCTGATGGTAGTTTCTTTTGCTGTGCAGAGGCTCTTTAGTTTAATCATATCCCATTTGTGAATTTTGGCTTTTGCTGCCGCTGCTTTTGGTGTTTTAGACATGAAGTCCTTGCCCATGCCTATGTCCTGAATGGTACTACCTAGGTTTTTTCTAGGGTTTTTATGGTATTAGGTCTAACATTTAAGTCTCTAATCCATCTTGAATTAATTTTCGTATAAGGAGTAAGGAAAGGATCCAGTTTCAGCTTTCTACTTATGGCTAGCCAACTTTCCCAGCACCATTTATTAAATAGGGAGTCCTTTCCCCATTTCTTGTTTCTCTAAGGTTTGTCAAAGATCAGATGGCTGTAGATGTGTGGTATTATTTCTGAGGACTCTGTTCTGTTCCATTGGTCTATATCTCTGTTTTGGTACCAGTACCATGCTGTTTTGGTTACTGTAGCCTTGTAGTATAGTTTGAAGTCAGGTAGCATGATGCCTCCAGCTTTGTTCTTTTGACTTAGGATTGTCTTGGCAATGCGGGCTCTTTTTTGGTTCCATATGAACTTTAAAGCCGTTTTTTCCAGTACTGTGAAGAAACTCATTGGTAGCTTGATGGGGATGGCATTGAATCTATAAATAACCTTGGGCAGTATGGCCATTTTCACGATATTGATTCTTCCTATCCATGACCATGGTATGTTCTTCCATTTGTTAGTGTCCTCTTTTATTTCACTGAGCAGTGGTTTGTAGTTCTCCTTGAAGAGGTCCTTTACATCCCTTGTAAGTTGGATTCCTAGGTATTTTATTCTCTTTGAAGCAATTGTGAATGGAAGTTCATTCCTGACTTGGCTCTCTGCTTGTCTGTTACTGGTGTATAAGAATGCTTTTGATTTTTGCACATTAATTTTGTATCCTGAGACTTTGCTGAAGTTGCTTATCAGCTTAAGGAGATTTTGGGCTGAGACGATGGGGTTTTCTAAATATACAATCATGTCATCTGCAAACAGGGACAATTCGACTTCTTCTTTTCCTAACTGAATACCCTTGATTTCTTTCTCTTGCCTGATTGCCCTAGCCAGAACTTCCAACACTATGTTGAATAGGAGTGGTGAGAGAGGGCATCCCTGTCTTGTGCCAGTTTTCAAAGGGAATTTTTCCAGTTTTTGCCCATTCAGTATGATATTAGCTGTGGGTTTGTCATAAATAGCTCTTATTATTTTGAGGTACGTTCCCTCAATACGGAATTTATTGAGCGTTTTTAGCATGAAGGGCTGTTGAATTTTGTCAAAAGCCTTTTCTGCATCTATTGAGATAATCATGTGGTTCTTGTCTTTGGTTCTGTTTATATGCTGGATTACGTTTATTGATTTGCGAATGTTGAAGCAGCCTTGCATCCCAGGGATGAAGCCCACTTGATCATGGTGGATAAGCTTTTTGATGTGCTGCTGAATCCGGTTTGCCAGTATTTTATTGAGGACTTTCGCATCGATGTTCATCAGGGATATTGGTCTAAAATTCTCTTTTTTTGTTGTGTCTCTGCCAGGCTTTGGTATCAGGATGATGTTGGCCTCATAAAATGAGTTAGGGAGGATTCCCTCTTTTTCTATTGATTGGAATAGTTTCAGAAGGAATGGTACCAGCTCCTCCTTGTACCTCTGGTAGAATTCAGTTGTGAATCCATCTGGTCCTGGACTTTTTTTGGTTGGTAGGCTATTAATTATTGCCTCAATTTCAGAGCCTGCTATTGGTCTATTCAGGGATTCAACTTCTTCCTGGTTTAGTCTTGGGAGAGTGTAAGTGTACAGGAAATTATCCATTTCTTCTAGATTTTCTAGTTGATTTGTGTAGAGGTGTTTATAGTATTCTCTGATGGTAGTTTGTATTTCTGTGGGGTCGGTGGTGATATCCCCTTTATCATTTTTTATTGCATCTATTTGATTCTTCTCTCTTTTCTTCTTTATTAGTCTTGCTAGCGGTCTGTCAATTTTGTTGATCTTTTCAAAAAACCAACTCCTGGATTCATTGATTTTTTGGAGGGTTTTTTTGTGTCTCTATCTCCTTCAGTTCTGCTCTGATCTTAGTTATTTCTTGCCTTCTGCTAGCTTTTGAATGTGTTTGCTCTTGCTTCTCCAGTTCTTTTAATTGTGATGTTAGAGTGTCAATTTTAGATCTTTCCTGCTTTCTCTTGTGGGCATTTAGTGCTATAAATTTCCCTCTACACACTGCTTTAAATGTGTCCCAGAGATTCTGGTATGTTGTGTCTTTGTTCTCATTGGTTTCAAAGAACATCTTTATTTCTGCCTTCATTTCGTTATGTACCCAGTAGTCATTCAGGAGCAGGTTGTTCAGTTTCCATGTAGTTGAGCGGTTTTGATTGAGTTTCTTAGTCCTGAGTTCTAGTTTGATTGCACTGTGGTCTGAGAGACAGTTTGTTATAATTTCTGTTCTTGTACATTTGCTGAGGAGTGCTTTACTTCCAATTATGTGGTCAATTTTGGAATAAGTGCGATGTGGTGCTGAGAAGAATGTATATTCTGTTGATTTGGGGTGGAGAGTTCTATAGATGTCTATTAGGTCCACTTGGTGCAGAGATGAGTTCAATTCCTGGATATCCTTGTTAACTTTCTGTCTCATTGATCTGTCTAATGTTGACAGTGGAGTGTTGAAGTCTCCCATTATTATTGTATGGGAGTCTAAGTCTCTTTGTAAGTCTCTAAGGACTTGCTTTATGAATTTGGGTGCTCCTGTATTGGGTGCATATATATTTAGGATAGTTAGCTCTTCCTGTTGAATTGATCCCTTTACCATTATGTAATGGCCTTCTTTGTCTCTTTTGATCTTTGATGGTTTAAAGTCTATTTTATCAGAGACTAGGATTGCAACCCCTGCTTTTTTTTGTTCTCCGTTTGCTTGGTAGATCTTCCTCCATCCCTTTATTTTGAGCCTATGTATGTCTCTGCATGTGAGATGGGTCTCCTGAATACAGCAGACCGATGGGTCTTGACCCTTTATCCAGTTTGCCAGTCTGTGTCTTTGAATTGGAGCATTTAGTCCATTAACATTTAAGGTTAATATGGTTATGTGTGAACTTGATCCTGCCATTATGATATTAACTGGCTATTTTGCTCGTTAGTTGATGCAGTTTCTTCCTAGCCTCGATGGTCTTTACATTTTGGCATGTTTTTGCAATGGCTGGTACCAGTTGTTCCTGTCTATGTTTAGGGCTTCCTTCAGGGTCTCTTGTAAGGCAGGCCTGGTGGTGACAAAATCTCTAAGCATTTGCTTATCTGTAAAGGATTTTATTTCTCCTTCACTTATGAAACTTAGTTAGGCTGGATATGAAATTCTGGGTTGAAAATTCTTTTCTTTAACAACGTTGAATATTGGCCCCCACTCTCTTCTGGCTTGTAGAGTTTCTGCCGAGAGGTCTGCTGTTAGTCTCATGGGCTTCCCTTTGTGGGTAACCCGACTTTTCTCTCTGGCTGCCCTTAAGATTTTTTCCTTCATTTCAACTTTGGTGAATCTGGCAATTATGTGTCTTGGAGTTGCTCTTCTTGAGGAGTATCTGTATTTCCTGAATTTGAATGTTGGCCTGCCCTACTAGGTTGGGGAAGTTCTCCTGGATGATATCCTGAAGAGTAGTTTTCCAACTTGGTTCCATTTTCCCCCTCACTTTCAGGCACCCCAATCAGACGTAGATTTGGTCTTTTTACATAATCCCATACTTCTTCCAGGCTTTGTTCATTTCTTTTTCTTCTTTTTTCTTTTGGTTTCTCTTCTCGCTTCATTTCAGTCATTTGATCCTCAATCGCTGATACTCTTTCTTCCAGTTGATCGAGTTGGTTACTGAAGCTTGTGCATTTGTCACGTATTTCTCGTGTCATGGTTTTCATCTCTGTCATTTCATTTATGACCTTCTCTGCATTAATTATTCTAGCTATCAATTCTTCCACTCTTTTTTCAAGATTTTTAGTTTCTTTGCACTGGGTACGTAATTCCTCCTTTAGCTCTGAGAAGTTTGATGGACTGAAGCCTTCTTCTCTCATCTCGTCAAAGGCATTCTCTGACCAGCTTTGATCCGTTGCTGGCGATGAGCTGCGCTCCTTTGCAGGGGGAAATGCGCTCTTATTTTTTGAATTTCCAGCTTTTCTGCCCTGCTTCTTCCCCATCTTTGTGGTTTTTTCTGCCTCTGGTCTTTGATGATGGTGACGTACTGATGGGGTTTTGGTATAGGTGTCCTTCCTGTTTGATAGTTTTCCTTCTAACAGTCAGGACCCTCAGCTGTAGGTCTGTTGGAGATTGCTTGAGGTCCACTCCAGACCCTGTTTGCCTGGGTATCAGCAGCAGAGGTTGCAGAAGATAGAATATTGCTGAACAGCGAGTGTACTTGTCTGATTCTTACTTTGGAAGCTTCCTCTCAGGGGTGTACTCCACCCTGTGAGGTGTGGGGTGTCAGACTGCCCCTAGTGGGGGATGTCTCCCAGTTAGGCTACTCAGGGGTCAGGGACCCACTTGAGCAGTCAGTCTGTCCGTTCTCAGATCTCAACCTCCGTGTTGGGAGATCCACTGCTCTCTTCAAAGCTATCAGACAGAGTCGTTCGGGTCTGCTCAGGCCTCTGCTGCTTCCACTGTTGTTTTTTAGCTGTGCCCTGTCCCCAGAAGTGGAGTGTACTGAGACAGGCAGGTTTCCTTGAGCTGCTATGAGCTCCACCCAGTTCGAGCTTCCCAGCTGCTTTGTTTACCTACTTAAGCCTCAGCAATGGTGGGCGCCCCTCCCCCAACTTCGCTGCTGCCTTGCGGTTAGATCGCAGACTGCTTTGCTAGCAATGAGGGAGGCTCCGTGGCCGTGGGACCCTCCCGGCCAGGTGTGGGTATAATCTCCTGGTGTGCCCGTTTGCTTAAAGCACAGTATTGGGGTGGGAATTACCCGATTTTCCAGGTGTTGTGTGTCTCAGTTCGCCTGGCTAGGAATAGGGATTCCCTTCCCCCTTGCGCTTCCCAGGTGAGGCAATGCCTCGCCCTGCTTCAGCTCTCGCTGGTCGGGCTGCAGCAGCTGACCAGCACCGATTGTCCGGCACTCCCCAGTGAGATGACCCCAGTACCTCAGTTGAAAATGCAGAAATCACTGGTCTTCTGTGTCACTCGCGCTGGGAGTTGGAGACTGGAGCTGTTCCTATTCGGCCATCTTGCTCCGCCTCACTTTATGGTATTTTTAATGTCAAAGGCATTTGTTGTTCTACTTGGCAAAAACTGTGAAAGGAGATTCTCTTCTCTTTAGATGATTCAACTCAGTATCTCACCCCCAAAGTCTGGAAGATACAAAAATAAAAGATTTTAGCAATGGGGACCTGTATTAGTGTGCTAGGGTTTAATAAAAATATTATCATGTCACACTAATACAAATATTATCATCTTACACTTTATGTTGGAGGATGGAGATGTTGAATGCAGTTAGCCAGATATTATTTTGGTGATGGTTTTTTGATTGAGTGAGAAAATGGTTCTTGCACATGCACTGCTCTTTGAAATAGGTTTCATGAGACAGAGGTGGTACTGGAAGCCCTTGACTCAGTGTGGATTGGGACTGAGCACTTTCGCATAACTTTAGCCATCCATTTGAGTGTCTCAAATTACCCTACCAATGGATCCAGCAGCCTGGTACTATTACTGAGGTCAGAATTGTGACATGACAGTATTTTTATTAAGCCTTAAGTCTGTACTAGCATTGGCTACCATCGTGGCATATCATTGAAGTGGGTATATGCCTTGGTCTGTTTGGGCTGCTGTAACAAAATACTATCAACTAGGTGGCTTATAGAAAGTGGACCTTTATTTCTCACAGTTCTGGAGTTTGGGAAGCCCAAGATGAAGGTGAAGGCATGGGGAGATTTGGTGTCTGGTGAGGACCCACTTCTGGTTTATAGATGACACCTCCCTGTGTCCTCACATGGTGGAAAGTACCAAGGGTCTCTCTTGAGCCATTTTTTTTTTTTTTTTTTTTTTTTTTTTTTTTTTTTTTTTTTTGAGATGGAGTCTTGCTCTTGTCACCCAGGCTGGAGTGCAATGGCGTGATCTTGGCTCACTGCAACCTCCGCCTCCCAGGTTCAAGTGATTCTCCTGCCTCAGCCTCCTGAGTAGCTGGGATTACAGACACCCACCATCATGCCCAGCTAATTTTTGTATTTTTAGTAGAGACGGGGTTTCACCATGTTGGCCAGGCTGGTCTTGAACTCCTGACCTCAGGTGATCCACCTTGGACCTTTTTTATAAGGGCACTAATTTGGTCCATGAGTGTTCCATCCTCCTGATCTAATCACTTCACAAAGGTTCTACCTCTTAATCTCATCATTTGTGGGTTAGAATTTCAACATAATAATTTAGGGGGGTGGGGATCACAAACACTCAGATCATAATAGCATATAAGATGAGTTGAAGTCCTAGGAAAGAGGCTTTGAGAGAAGGAGTTAGTTTGCATAGGGAAATCATTTATAATCAGTATTGACCGAGGGTACTCCTTATAGTGGCTGGAATAATACGTCATTTGAATAAACTGGTGGTCTTCAATTTTGATTGCACCACCAAAGAATCAAAAGTTGCTCAAGAATTAACAACTGAATATCACATTAGACAATTTGAAGGAGAGAAACAAAATAAGCTCTGCTATAATTTTCAAAAAACGACTAAATTTTTAACACAAAAATAATTTCAAAAAGGATTTTCACCTTACCATTAGTCTTTTTCGTTTAATAATAAAGGAAGGAGAAGAAACAAAAAGAAAAGATAGACTATTTTTGCCTAAATGTCATTCTTAGAAGCAGAGAAGTGTTTGCTTTTCTTCTGTTCCTTCAAATCCTAAGAGAGCAGTACAAGCTGAAGCTTCTCTGCCTTTTCATCTGCCAGGAAACAGCACACAAAAGCAAGGTTTCTCTTAGCAGGGCAGAAACATTTGTTTTCTTTTTTTCTATTCCTTGTTGAGCTGAGCCCTTAAATAGAAATCTACCCACTGTGCTTCTATTGTGTTGTGAGCACCGTGACTTATGTTTATTCTTTATAGATCACATTTTCCATGTTTTACCATGTTAGCAAGTTAAAAAGAATACATATTTTGAAGTGTTCACAAGTGGAAAATTTATAATTCTTTGGTTATGACTAAAGGTTGAGTTGCTAAAATATCATAAAGGGAAATTTGCCTAGAATTAATATATGTAAAATACTCTATGTTAAGTAGCCAGCCATAGCACATAAGCTAATCAAATCTCCAGGACCTGAGATTTTACAATAATTAAGATAATGCTTATAAGTAATATATATTATAATGAGAATTTTATTTTTCTATGGAAGATTGGTCACGTAATAGGAAAAAATAGCCAACATGACATGTAGGGCAAAAATGACTTATTAGTATCTGTCAGTCTAAACAGGGTCACTTTCCTACCTCAAAGTCATCTATCAAATAAAACCTTCTTCCCCCATGGAGGGAGATCAACTAGTTTAGCTGAAGTCTCTCCAATGTGAAGCAGCCAGCCGAGAGAAAAGGAGAGGATTCAGAAGCTGAGAGATGTTTTACTTAGTCAAGTTGGTAGGAGAAGACACAATGAGAGAATGAGGAGCTATGCATGTTTAGAGAACTGGGCAAGAGATAAACAAATAGTAGCAGCTATTGTCTGGATGTGTCCCCTCCAAAATTTGGGTGTTGAAACATAATGGCCAATATAATGGTGTTAAGGGGCCTTTAAGAGGTGATTCGGCCAACGAGGGTTCCTTCTCTTGTGAATGGGATTAAGGCCCTTATAAAAGAGGCATCATTAATGCTTTGGCTCCCTCACCCTTCTGCCTTCTACCATGTGACGACAACACATTCCTCCCCTTGAAGGATGCAGCACCAGCTGCCATCTTGGAAAGAGAGAGCAGTGCTCACCAGATGACCAAACCTGTTGGGACCTTGATCTTGAACTTCCTAGCTTCCTGCACTGTGAAAATAAATGCCTGTTTTTCACAAATTGGCCAATCTCAAGTATTTTTGTTACAGCAGCACAAAACTAAGAGAGTAGCTCTTGTGATTAGAATGGATGTGGCTTTCAATTGCAATAGGGTCTTACTACTTACATAACAATACTATTGATATTTTATATGTATTTTGCATACCTTTCATTTGAGACCTATTCATGTATTATCCTATATGATCCTCAGAAAAACTTGGTGAGGAAGTAATAGAAGGCTCTATTAATAATAATAACTTGGTTATTATTCTCATTTTACAGGTAAAGAAACCAAGGCTTAGAGACCTGTCCATAGTCGTTTAGTGAGGGAATGCAACATCTGGGTCTAGGGTCCAAATCTATCTCTGCTGTGAAGAGGAACTCATACAGGAGATCTACTTGATTACAAATTCTTGGCCCTGTAGTGGAGGTAAGTCTTTTTATCAACCTTTCAAAGCTGCCTATAGATACCTAAGCATTTATAGGATTTTACAGAGATCATTAGGATTTTATAGAGCTCTTCATATTTTATGGGGCTAATTTTAGCCAATCTTGAGATTGTGTTTATGTTTCTGTAACTATTGATTAACTCAGGAAATATCACAGATTATAAGATACTTAACTATATATTAAATTATAAGATATTTAATATATGATTGTTGAATAAATGAAAAGATCTGTGATGAGCATAGCAAGATCAATGTATTTCTAGGTCATAGCTAATGATAAAATATATAAAGCAATGATTTGCTTTTCACATTTTATGATTTTATAGTGACAGGACCTATTTTTTATTACAAAAGCCTCAAAGGCTAGAACCTTTTTTTTTTTTTTTCTTTTTAATAATTTAATCTCAAGTAGGGCTGTGGACATGTGGCCAAGATTGTTGCTGCAGGAAACTTAAGCATAGAGAAAAGGAAATAAAGAAGCAAGGACAGTGAGAGTTCAGTCTAGTGGTGAGAGCACCAGCATCCAGCAACAGCTATGGTGGTGGCAACAATAGTAGGGTGTCTGGTGGCCACAACTAGCAGGGCTAAAGGCAGCATTGTTCTAGCCAGACTTTTCCTCTGTGTCATTTCAGCTGTGGTTCTGGCCTTCTAAGGGCTTTGTTCCTCCCCATTTTCCAAGGCTCTTTCTCTAGTTATTCTGGCTATTCTGTGAGCCACCTGATATCCTTCTGTTTTAGTTAGGATTCTACAGAGAAATAACCAATAGGACATGCATATATAAAGAGATTCAATATTTGGTATAGGGCATTGGCTTACATGACTACAGAGTCTGGAAAGTCTCAAGATCTGCAGGGCAAGTGGACAAGCTAGAGACCTGGGAGATCCCATGGTATAGTTCCAGTCTGAAGCCTGGCAGGCTGGGGACCCAGGAAGAACCAATATTTCAGTTCAAGTTTCAAAAAAAGGAAAAAAGCCAATATCCAGTTCAAATGCAGTCAGGAAAGCAGAATTTTATCTTACTCCAGGGAGGTCAGCCTTTCATTCTATTCAGACCTTTCGTCAACCAATTGAATGGTTGCCCATAAGAAATTGAGGGGGAGCAATCTGTTTTACTCAGTCTACCAATTTAAATGTTAACCTCATCCAAAACCACGATTATAGAAATACGCAGAATAATGTTTGACCCAATACCTGGGCACTCAGTAACCCAATCAAGTTGACACATAAAATTAAACATGTTTTTCAATAGGTACTTTTCTGCTCCAATTCACTGGAGTTAGTTTCTGTTGCTTATAAATAAGAAAACTTCAGTTGATTAGTTGCACAGATGAATGTTTATATAAAAAATATTTACAAACCGAACAGTATGTGTTAGTCACTATCCTAGATGTCAAGAATACTGCAGTGAATACAATCAACAGGATATTTGCCTTTATGCAGATGAAATTTTAGTGAAGAGTAGAAAACAATAAACAAGAAAATAAATGAATAAAATAATGCCAGCTAGTAATAAGTGGTATGGAAACAACGACAGGCCTACAGAAAGTAACGGGGAGCAGGGGTGTTCCACGTTGGATTAGAAAGTTAGAAGGTCTCTCTGAAAAGATGATATTTGAGCCAAGATCTGAATGCAAAAAAGAAGGCAGATGTGGTAAAGTCTAGGAGCAAGGCATTCCTGGCAGAGAGAATAGCAAGGCCAAGTTCTTGCAGTGGGAATGAACTTGGTGTGATTGAACAACAGTAAAAAGGAGAGTATAGTTACAGCCCAGTGAGGAAAGGGTTAATAGTACAAGATGAAGTCAGATGTGGAAGAGGTTCAGATTTTATTCTAATTACAATTGGCTGCCATTTGAGTGTTTTAACTAAGGAAGGAAGAGAAGCTGATTTGCATTTTATAAAGATGGCTCCCGTGCTCTGTGGAGAATGAACCATAAAATGACGAGAGTGCAAGCCTGCAGATCTGTTGGGTTCTTGTTACAGGAGCCCAGGTGAGAAAGGACAAACAAGGATATTTTTTCAGGGCCTCTAAGTTGTGCTAGATGGAGAAGTTCAGCAGAGACGAAGTGAAGAAAGCATATGCCTTGAGCTGCTTATCTTAGAAAAACAGTTTATATTAATCAAAGGCACCATGAGCCAGGGCCACCATGTAAATGCTTGAATAAACACTTCCATTTTCAAGCAATTGAGAAGGTCAAGGCAGTTTCTGTGTTCAATTTTGTGTGCTTTTCCTTTCCATTCAGCTGAAAAGAATAAGCTGACAAGCATCACTGCTCAATTTTTCAGCTTTGTGATAGAGAGAAATAAAATATTATACCCCAAAAGAGCAAAATTCATTTTCTTTACACTGAGATATTTTCTTCGTTTATTCAAGGACTCATGACAAAGAATGTTTGCTTGAGATCATAAAAATATAGCCCAGTGCAAAGTCATTGTACAAACAGTTGTCTTTATCCAGACTATTTATATACTAGTGTATAGCTCTGTTTTATGTATATTTAAACAAGCCAGATATTTTGGAAACATGGTGCCTGGTGTTACCTTAAGTTCTTTATAATCAACACAGTAAAATAAATAAAAAATTATCAACATCAAATATTGATTACATATCACTATTTATTGATTCTATTAGTACCTCTGAAGCTATTTCTAATTTTAAATAAAATTAGAGCATGCAAGAACAGTTTATGTAATAGTTCAATGGGAAGTGTTCTAATTTTGCCTTTCACAGCAACATGGAAATTTTTGTCCTTTACAAACTCCTGATAGGGAAGAAAATGGATAACTAGGATATTATCTAATTAATAAATTGACTGACTTTAGTCATCTCCATGTACAACTGGTTTGACTTCTAAATGAAATGATTCGTAAGATCAGTCAAATAATTGTCAATTCAAGTAACATGTTTTTCAGTCCTCTTTGAATAAATTATTTCCTGTGTTTATTAATTATGGAGATGTATTTTTGTATTCAGCTGTGCCAAATGTCATTTTAAATTTACCTTATATGGATGAGGCCTTATGGAATCAAGTTTTAATTGATCATAGTGGAAATACTGGCAACATTAACTTGATCTTAGGCAAAAGATTAAGGCTGAGCGATCAAAAGATAAGACCTAGGTATCAGTAAGGGGACATGATGAAACTTTTATGGAAAATCTACTCTATATTAGACATCATGCCAGGCGCATTAACTATGTAAACTCAATTTCAGACAAGAGTGTTGCAAAGAAGGGTATTTAGCCTGTAGATAAGAAAGCTCCAAATACGACATATTTAATAGGTAGTTAAATCAAGACTGAAATCTATGTGTAGGTGGGGTGCAGTAGCTCATGCCTGTAATCCCAGCACTGTGGGAGGCTGAGGCAGGTGGATCACTTGAGCCCAGGAGTTCGAGACCAGCCTGGACAACATGGCAAAACCCTATCTCTAAAAAAAATAAAGTACAAAAATTAGCTGGGTGTGGTGGTGCTTGCCTGTGGTCCCAGCTACTGGGAAGGCTAAGGTGAGAGGCTTGCTTGAGCCTGGGGAGGTCAAGGCTCCAGTGAGCCATAATCACCCCACTGTACTCCAACCTGGGTGACAGAGTAAGACTGAATTAAATAATAATTTTTTTATTTAAGAAAAAAAATCTATGTCTATCCAGCTCCAAATAGTTTGTGTTTTTTTTTTTTTTCGTATTCTTCTTAATTTTCTTGCAGTGTTTCCTAAAGTGATAAGTCAAAGTTTTTCCTTTTGTTCTATTTAACCCCTACTCTAGTTATAACCCTTACACCATTGATAAATTCATCAGATCCTTAAAAAGACTATTTTTTTTTCTTCTGGTTATAAAGTGATATATACTCGCAGAAAACTTGGGGAAAACAAAGGAATAAAAAAATCGCATATGTTCTTAGTGACATAAAAATAACCTCTGTATTAGTCCGTTCTCATGCTGCTAGTAAAGACAAACCTGAGACTGGGTAATTTATAAAGGAAAGAGGCTTAATTGATTCACAGTTCCTCAGGGCAGGGGAGGCCACAGGAAACTTAAAATCACGGTGGAAGAGGAAGCAAACACATCTTTCTTCACATGGCAGCAGCAAGAAGAAGTGCTGAGCAACAGGGGGAAGAGTGCCTTATAAAACCATCAGATCTCATGAGAGCTCACTTACTATCACGAGAACAGCATGAGGGTAACTGCACCTGTGATTAAATTACCTCCCACCAGGTCCCTCCCACAACACTGTGGGGATTATGGGAACTACAATTCAAGATGAGATTTGTAGGGGGACACAGCCAAACCATATCAATCTCTATTAATGTTTTGATGTCTTTAATGTCTTAATCTTCATTGTTTTCCACACAAAGTGGGGTTATGTTTCATCTCCAGTTTTGTATTCTATGCATACATAATATCGTGCCATCTTTTTTGTATGTTGCTAAATATTCTTTGAATTATTTCAATTATTTATATTATTTATATGGTGCAAACAACTCTTTTGAATGAATATACTAGGATATATTTAATAATTTTCCCACATATGAATATTGTAATTTTAATTGATTCTTATTTTTAATCATATTGTAATAGACATCCCTATTTGCTCACATTTCTGATTATTTGCTAAAAATGCATTCCTATAAGTAGAATAACTATTTAAAATATACGTTTTAAAGGGCTTTTGATACATCTTGCCAGATTTCTTCTGTTGCTCTCTATAAAAGTTGTAACAATTTGTTTCCTTACCAGTCTTCAATGCACTATACCCACAAAATAATGGCAAATTTGAGAAGCAAAACTGACATCTACTTATGGTTTTAATTTGAATTTGTAGCTAATAGTGCAGTTGGATTTTTTGGGGTTTTTTTTGACGAAGTCTCTGTCGCCCATGCTGGAGTGCAGTGGCGCAATCTCAGCTCACAGCAAGCTCTGTCTCCTGAGTTCATGCCATTCTCCTGCCTCAGCCTCCGAAGTAGCTGGGATTACAGGCACGCGCCACCATGCCAACCAATTTTTGTATTTTTAGTAGAGATGGGGTTTCACCATGTTGGCCACGATGGTCTCGATCTCTTGACCTCGTGATCTGCCTGCCTCGGCCTCCCAAAGTGCCAGGATTACAGGTGTGAGCCAGCGTGCCAGGCCTCTATAGCTCCATCTATGAGGGACTTGGTCCTGAGGATACATGGATTATTACCCTGAAACTCTCTCACTTTCAGAAAAAGCTGAGGAATGCTCCAAGAGTGGTTGGAAACTTAGGCCTTAAATGTAAATGGGAAAAAGCATGTTTTCAGCATTATTACTTACATTATTCAAAGCCTGTATCTCATTTATTTTTACTACTTCGTCTAAAATGAATTGATAATGGAATGAAGTATCATACTACAATTATCTGTCAATTTTTGTGTGACTGTCTAAAAATTTCTATTTATTTCTAATGGTATGGTATTATTTTAATAAGCTCATAAAAGGGTGTGATGACCTAATTTTAAATGTAGAGGTAAAAGAATGTATAGCAAGTTCAAGAATTTATCCCTAATCCAATAATGGCACTTTTGTGTTTATTTTGAGACAGAGTCTCTTGTCACCCAGGCTGGAGTGCAGTGGCACGATCATGGTTCACTGCAGCCTCTCGCTCCTCAGGCTCAGGTGAACCTCACACCTCAGCCTCCCGAGTAGCTGGTACTACAGGTATATACTACCACACCAATCTAATTTTTGTATATTTTGTAGAGACAGGGTTTCACCATGTTGCCCAGACTGGTATCACACTCCTGGGCCCAATTGATCTGCATGTCTCAGCCTCCCAAAGTGCTGGGATTAGAGGCGCGAGTCACTGCGCCTGGCCTACCAGTAATGATACAATTAAAAGCAATTCCCTCTGAACTTTTGATTCATGGTCTTTCTTATCCTTACTTCTCATTGCCCATGCTACCTTTTAAACTTTCATTTTACTTTTTTTTTCATAGGAATTTAAGTAGGTAATTTGTAGGCACTGTAAGATATGACCTTTATTTAGCTACAAGTCCCTTTTATCTAATACCTACTAAAGTGATCAATGCCATCTGGGTATAAACTAAAAGAAATTTTCCATCTTGCCACCCATCACCATATCACCCCTAACATCCTTATTTAAAGTATCCTCCCTGTTTTCCCCTAACTCAGTGTTAGTAAGGCTGACTACTCTACCTACATTCTTTTTGCTGATGCCGCCCAGCTCCCAGGGTACTGGTCTCCAATGTAGGGTTTAGGCTCCCTAGAAGGTGCTAGTAAACATTCTTTTGAGGAGTAGGGGAAAATGCTAGAACTACTAATTATGTTTATTTTTTATCTCACCTTCAATTGTTCTTTGTTTATGCTCTATAGTGTTTATGGTATAATTACAGTAGTACAGGTATAAGTTACTAATAAACACGTGTTTATTGAGTGAACTGAATTTATTGGTGTGCTACAGACCTGGTGATTTGTATGCAGGAAATTTATTGGGGAATGCTCTTAGGAGCAGTGCCTCAGGGGGTACTGTCAAAAGGGCCGGATTGCATCATGGTTCTCAACTGGGAAGGTTTGGAACCCCAGGATATATCTAGCAACATCTGGAGACATACTGGCATCTAGTGGATAGAGGCCAAGGGCACTGCTAAATACCCTGTAATATGCAGAGTGGCCACCACAACAAAGAATCATCCAGTTCAAAATGTCAATAGTGCTGAATTTGAGAAATCCTGGGGTGAAAGGATAAGCTGAATGGCAGTCACAGCCAAGGCCTCATTACATTCCATAGGGAGCTCTGGAATCAGGTAGGCCCTTCACAGTGCTCTACATGGGCCAGTCATGGGACACAGGAAGGAAGTATGACCTCAGAAGGGTAGTTGTCTTTGGCTTCAGGCAACCCTGAGAAAGCTAAGAGCGGGCAGCTACCAACACCCACAATACTGGAGAAATGAGAGCTTCAGCCCTGAAAAGGTTAGGAGAGAGACTAGGTGGAAAACCACAGCACCCACTATAGGGGAAATCACTAACCAGCTTTATTTCTCTCTCACTCTTGTCTTTAAGGTTTTTTCTAAATGTTATTTTTAATTGACAAATAATAAGTGTGTATATTATATGGGGTACAAAGTGATATTTTGATCTATGTTTACTTTGCAAAATGATTAAATAAGGCTAATTAACAGATCCATCACCTCCCATACTTACCGTTTGTTTGTGGTGAAAACATTTAAAGTCTACTCTCTGAGTAATTTTGAAATATGTAGTGCATTATTATTTATTATAGTTATTCTGTGCAACAGATCACTAAAGTTTGTTCCTTTTGCCTAATTGTCTTTACGTTTGGTTGAACCTTGGCCTCATCCTTCCCTCTACCTTACCACCAATGAATCTCACTGCTTCTTAGGGCAATTTCAGGCATTAAAAAAAAAAAAAAAAAAAATCCATTTTCAAGCCTTTCAGACTCTAAGACAATTTATTTCAGAATGTTAATCCCTCATTCAGTGCAAAACCTCCCTTTCTCTTCACTCCAATCTACTCTTGGCTGGCGAACTGGTGATGGACAATGGAGCGTGTAGCTTTCTCTGATTTCTCTTATTTTGACTTGTTTTCCCACATGCTCTCCAAAATGTTGGGACAAAGGTCAGGAGGAGATGTAAAACAGTGAAAAAGTTTGGAGGCCACAGTGTAGAGGGTGTTGATCCAATAATCATCACATCTCTGTTATATTGTTTATAGTTTCCCTTTCTGCTGCTTCATTTTCCTTTGTCCACTAAGGTACTCACAAATCCTTTCAGTCTTAACAGAAACACATCAAAAAATAAAATAGTAGCATCATCCTTCCTTGGTATCATTGTGCCTTTTTCTTTCCTTCCTTCCAAAGTGGAGTAGGCGGGACTTACTGTCTCTGTTTCCTGTTATCTGCTTATCTTTAATTCTTGACTGCTGACTCTTTAACTTCTTTTCGCGATGACTTCCCTGAAACTTCTACAGGCTGCACATTACCTGTAACTATCAAATGTTAAAGGTTTTATTTTTTTCCCATTCCATTTGATCTTTTTGCAGCACTTTAACATGAATTGACAGACTCTTTCATCTGCTTCTCTTTTTTTTTAACTTTTCTCCACTGTGAAATAATGCTGGAAGAAAAGTAGACAAAATTTTAAAATATATACCTCAGTGATTACAGAGAAAGCTCATGTGATTGTCACCTACCACATGAATGTGTGCATTTCTTATGCCCTAGAAGGCCCCCTTGCAGCTTTCCAATCACTACCAATTCAAAAATAGTCAATATGCTAACTACTATGCTAATTACTTCTTTGATTTTCTTTATAGTTTTCTACCTAAGAATGTGTTTCTAAGCACTATAATTTGATTTTGCCTCTTTTTAAAAGTGATATAAATGCCTGCAGTATATATTTTTCTGTGTATAGCTTCTTTTGCTCAACATTATATTTGTGAGATTCATGATTACTATTGTGTATAGCTGGTATTAATTCATTTTTACAGCTATATACTATTCAATTTCATGAATATACCACATTTATCCATTCTATTGTAGATGAACATTGGAGATGTTTGTAATTTTTGCCTATTGCCAGTAATATTGCTACGACCTTTCTTGTATACACCTTTGGCTGCATGCATGTATGCATTTATATTGGGCATATATCTAGGAGTGGAAGTAGTGAATTGATGGTTTGTGCATATTTTTAAATATAGTAGACGATGGCATATAGTCTTCCAAAGTGGTTGTACCAATATATACTCCTGTCAGCAGTATTAGAGTTCTCATTGTTTCATGTCCTTGCAAACACCTGGTATTTTCAATATTAGTATTACATTTGGGTGGTTTTATAATGGTATCACAATGCGATACTAATTGTATTTCCTTAATGACTGATGAGGTTGAGCCTTTCTTTGTGTGTTTATGGGCCATTGAGATATCTTTTTCTGTGAAATTCCTGTTTAAGTCTTTGCCCAGTTTTCTATGGTGTTGCCTGTTCTTTTTCTTATTGATTTGAAGAGTTTTTTTTAAAAACATACTTTGGATTCAACCTCTTCGTTAGTTGTATGTTTTGCAAATGTCATCTCTAATTTCCATGTTCTTAAAGTGTCTTGATGAAAACAAGTTATCCATCTAACTGTAATCCAAATTTTTCATCCTTTCGTACATGATTAGAAACTGGTTTTTGTTTCCTGTTTAAGGTTAGCCTAGATGATGAAAATATTCTATTATATTTTTCTCTAGAAAGTTTATTGTTCTGTCTGTCATATTTATATCTAAGTTCTACTTGGAATGGACTTTTGTGTAGGGTAGGAGGCAGATAATTAAGATTCTATTCTGTTTCCAAATGGATGTTCAATTTGCCCAGAATCATTTATTCAAAATACTGAATTTTCCCCACTGTTGTTTAGTGGTTACTGTATTGTATATCAAGCTTCTATATAAATAAGGGTCTTTTTCTTTTCTATTATATTCTGTTCGTACAGTTGTCTATTTTTTTCTTATTTACTGTAGCTTTCAAATAAGCCTTGATAGGCAGTATAGCAAGTCATCCTACCTTGTTTCTCTTCTTTAAGAGTATATTGATGGTTTTTGTCCACTGCCATTTTCATTACAATTTTAGAATCAACTTGCCATGTTCCAAAAAAAGTCCTGTTATTTTGATTGGAGAAAATATATCTTTGCAATGTTGGAAGTTGCATTCATGCACAATGTATCTCTCTCCCTTTATGCCATTCTAAATTTATCTTAGTTAAGTTTTGTAGTTTTCTGCAAGGAAGTCTTGAACATCTTATTCCAAGGAAGTTGACATTTTTATTTTTCTTAAAAAAATGTTTATTTTAAGTTTTTATAGGTTCATAGTAAGTGTATGTATTTAAGGGGTATATGAGATATTCTGATACAGGCATACAGTGTGTAATAATCCCATCATCAGGGTACATGAAGTATCCATCACCTTAAGCATTTATCTTTTCTTTGTGTTACAAAGAATCCAATTATACTCTTTTAGTTATTTAAAAATGTATAATTATTGTTGACTGTAGTTACCCTGTTGGACAATCATATACTAGATCTTATTCATTCTCTCTAACTATATTTTCATACCCATTAGCTATATCCACTTCCCCCTTCCTTCCCCCACTCTCCACAACAACTACCCTTCCCAGCCTCTGGTAACTATAGTTCTACTTCCTATCTCTGTGAGTTCAATTGCTTTAATTGTGAGCTCCCACAGATAAGTGAGAACATGCAAAGCTTGTCTTTCTGTGCCTGGCTTATTTCACTTAACATAATGACCTCCAGTTCCATCCATTTTGTTGCAAATGATAGGATTTCATTCTTTTTTTAATGTCTGTATAATAGTCCATCATGTATGTATATCACATTTTTTTTAAAAAAAATTATACTTTAAGTTCTAGGGTACATGTGCAGAATGTGCATGTTTGTAACATTGATATTCCCCTGCCATGGTGATTTGCTGCATCCATCAACCCGTCATCTATGTTAGGTATTACTTTTAATGCTATCCCTCCCCTAGTCCCCACTCCCTGACAGGCCCCAGTGTGTGATGTTCACCTCCCTGTATCCATGTGTTCTCATTGTTCAACTCCCACATATGAGTGAGAACATGCAGTGTTTGGTTTTCAGTTCTTGCATTAGTTTGCTGAGAATGATGGTTTCCAGCATCATCCATGTCCCTGCAAAGGACATGAACTTAACCTTTTTTATGTCTGCATAGTATTACATGGTGTATATGTTCCACATTTTCCTTATCCAGTCTATCATTGATGGGCATTTGGGTTGGTTCCAAGTCTTTGCTATTGTGAACAGTGCCGCTATAAACATATGTGTGCATGTGTCTTTTTTTTATTTTTATTTTATGCGTGTGTCTTTATAGTAGAATGATTTATAATCCTTTGGGTATGTACCCAGTAATGGGATTGCTGGGTCAAATGGTATTTCTAGTTCTAGATCCTTGAGGAATCACCACACTGTCTTCCACAATGGTTGAACTAATTTACACTCTCACCAACAGTGTAAAAACATTCCTATTTCTCCACATCCTCTCCAGCATCTGTGGTTTCCTGACTTTTTAATGATCGCCATTCTAACTGGCGTGAGATGGTATCTAATTGTGGTTTTGATTTGCATTTCTGTAACAACCAGTGATAATGAGCATTTTTTCATATGTTTGTTGGCTGCATAAATGTCTTCTTTTGAGAAGTGTCTGTTCATATCCTTTGCCCACTTTTTGATGGGGTTGTTTCTTGTAAATTTGCTTAAGTTCCTTGTAGATTCTGGATATCAGCCCTTTGTCAGATGGATAGATTGCAAAAATTTTCTCCCATTCTGTAGGTTACCTGTTCACTCTGATGATAGTTTCTCTTGCTGTGCAGAAGCTCTTGAGTTTAATTAGATCCCATTTATCTATTTTGGCTTTTGTTGTCATTGCTTTTGGTGTTTTCATCATGAAGTCTTTGCCCATGCCAATGGCCTGAATGGTATTGCCTAGGTTTTTCTTCTAGGGTTTTTTTGGTTTTAGTTTTTAACGCTTAAGTCTTTAATCCATCTTGAGTTAATTTTTGTATAAGGTGTAAGTAAGGGATCCAGTTTCAGCTTTCTGCATGTGGCTAGTCAGTTTTCCCAACACCACTTATTAAATAGGGAATCCTTTCCCCATTGCTTATTTTTGTCAGGTTTTTTAAAGATCAGATGATTGTAGATGTGTGGTGTTATTTCTGAGGCCTCTGTTCTGTTCCATTTGTTTATGTATCTATTTTGGTATCAGTACCATGATGTTTTTGTTACTGTAGCCTTGTAGTATAGTTTGAAGTCTGGTAGCGTGATGCCTCTAGCTTTGTTCTTTCTGCTTAGGATTGTCTTGGCTATGTGAGTTCTTTTTTGGTTCCATATGAAATTTAAAGTAGTTTTTTCCAATTCTGTGAAGAAAGTCAATGGTAGCTTGATCAGGATAGCATTAAATCTGTAAATTGCTTTGGGCAGTATGGCCATTTTTGACGATATTGATTCTTCCCATCCATGAGCATGGAATGTTTTCCCATTTGTTTGTGTTGTCTCCTATTTCCTTGAGCAGTGGTTTGTAGTTCTCCTTGAAGAGGTCCTTCACATCCCTTGTGAGTTATATTCCTAGTTATTTTATTCTTTTTATAGCAATTGTGAATGGGAGTTCACTCATGATTTGGCTCTCTGTTTGTCTGGTTTTGGTGTATAGGAATGCTTGTGATTTTTGCATATTGATTTTGTATCCTGAGACTTTGCTGAAGTTCCTTATCAGCTTAAGAAGATTTTGGGCTGAGACGCTGGGGTTTTTAAAATATACAATCATGTCATCTGCCAACAGAGACAATTTGACTTCCTTTTTACCTAATTGGATACCCTTTATTTCTTTCTCCTGCCTGATTGCCCTGACCAGAACTTCCAATGCTATGTTGAATAGGAGTGGTGAGAGAGGGCACCCTTGTCTGGTGTCAGTTTTCAAAGGGAATGCTTCTAGTTTTTGCCCATTCAGTATGATATTGGCTGTGGGTCTGTCATAAATAGCTCTTATTATTTTGAGATATGTTCCATCAATGCCTAGTTTATTGAGAGTTTTTAGCATGAAGGGCTGTTGAATTTTGTCAAAGGCCTTTTCTGCATCTATTGAGATAATCATGTGGTTTTTGTCATTGGTTCTGTTTATGTGATGGATTACATTTATTGATTTGCATATGTTGAACCAGCCTTGCATCCCAGGGATGAAGCCAACTTGATCATAGCGGATAAACTTTTTGATGTGCTGCAGGATTCAGTTCACCAGTATTTTATTGAGAATTTTTGCATTGATGTTCATCAGGGATATTGGTCTGAAATTTTCTTTTTTTGTTGTGTCTCTGCCAGGTTTTGGTATCACGATAATGCTGGCCTCATAAAATGAGTTAGGGAGGATTCCCTCTTTTTCTGTTGTTTGGAATAGTTTCAGAAGGAATGGTACCAGCTCTTCTTTGTATCTCTGGTAGAATTCAGCTGTGAATCCGTCTGGTCCTGGACTTTTTTTGGTTGGTAGGCTATTAATCACAGTTTCAATTTCAGAACTTGTTATTGGTGTATTCAGGGATTCGACTTCTTGGTTTAGTCTTGGGAGGGTGTATGTGTCCAGGAATTTATTAATTTCTTCTAGATTTCTTAGTTTATTTGCATAGAGGGGTTTCTAGATTTCCTAGTTTATTTGCATAGAGGGATTTATAGTATCCTCTGATGGTAGTTTGTATTTCTGTGGGATCAGTGATGATATCCCCTTTATCATGTTTTATTGCGTCTATTTGATTCTTCTCTCTTTTCTTCTTTATTTGTCTTGCTAGAGATCCATCTATTTTGCTGATCTCTTTGAAAAACCAGGTCCTGGATTCATTGATTTTTTTTTTTTTTTTTTTTTTTTTTGAGATGGAGTCTCGCTTTGTCACCCAGGCTGGAGTGTGGTGGCCAGATCTCGGCTCACTGCAAGCTCCGTCTCCCAGGTTCACGCCATTCTCCTACCCCATCCTCGCGAGTAGCTGGGACTACAGGCGCCGCCACCTCGCCCGGCTAGTTTTTTTGTATTTTTTAGTAGAGACGGCGTTTCACCGTGTTAGCCAGGATGGTCTCTATCTCCTGACCTCGTGATCCGCCCGCCTCGGCCTCCCAAAGTGCTGGGATTACAGGCTTGAGCCACCGCGCCCGGCGGATTCATTGATTTTTTAAAGGGTTTTTCATGTCTCTCTCTCCCTCAGTTCTGCTCTTAATTATTTATTGTCTTCTGCTAGGTTTTGAATTTGTTTGCTCTTGCTTCATCCCATTTTCTTAAATTAACTTTTATTTTAGGTTTGGGAGTAAACTTTTATTTTAGGGAATAACTTTTATTTAGATTTGTGAAGGCTTTTAAATGCAGGTAAACACACGTCACAGGGGTTTGTTATACGTATTATTACATCACCCAGCTGTTAAGCCCAGTACCCAATAGTTATCTTTTCAGGTCCTCTCCTTCCTCCAACTCAACCCCCTCAAGTAGACCCCAGTGTGTGTTATTTCCTTCTTTGAGTTCATAAGTTCTTATCATTTAGCACCCACTTATAAGTGAGAATATGCAGTATTTAGTTTTCTGTTCCTGTGTTAATTTGCTAAGAAAAACAGTCACCTGCTCTATCTATGATCCTGCAAAAGACATAATCTCATTCTTTTTTATGGCTGCATAGTATTCCATGATGCATATACACCACATTTTCTTTATCCAGTCTATCACTGATGGGCATTTAGGTTGCTTCCATATCTTTGCTATTGTGCATAGTGTTGCAATGAACATTGGTGTGGATATATCTTCACAGTAGAATTATTTATTATTTCAATGGGTTTCTGGGGAACAGGTGGTGTTTGATTACATGAGTAAGTTCTTTAGTGGTGATTTCTGAGATTTTGGTGCACCCATCACCCAGGCAGTGTACACTTTACCCAGTGTATAGTCTTTATCCTTCATACCCCTGCCACTATTTCCCCTGAGTCTCCAAAGTCCATCATATCATTCTTATGCCTTTTCATCCTCATAGCTTAGCTCCCACTTACGAGTGAGAGTATACAATGTTTGGTTTTCCATTCCTGAGTTACTTCACTTAGAATAATGGTATCCAATTTCTTCCAGGTTGCTTTGAATGCCATTATCTTGTTCCTTTTTAACGTTGAGTAGTATTTCATGATATATATATACACACACATATATATATTCCATATTCCATTATATATATATAAAACATATATATATCACAGTTTCGTTATACACTCATTGATTGATGGGCACTTGAGCGAGTTCCACATTTTTGCAATTGCAAATTGTGCTGCTATAAACACAGGTGTGCAGTGTCTTTTTTTTGAAGAACAACTTATCTTCCTCTGGGTAGATACCCAGAGGTGGAATTGCTAGATCAGATGGTAGTTCTACTTTTAGTTATTTAATGAATCTCCACACTGTTTTCCATAGTGGTTTACTAGTTTACACTCTCACCAGCAGTGTAAAAGTGTTCCCTTTTCACCACATCAATGCCAACATCTATTATTTTTGATTTTTTGATTATGGCCATTCTTGCAGGAGTAAGGTGGTATCACATTGTGGTTTTGATTTGAATTTCCCTGATTATTAGTGACATTGAACATTTTTTTTATCTGTTTGTTGACCATTTGTATATCTTCTTTTGAGAATTGTCTGTTCATGTCCTTAGCCTACTTTTTGATGGGATTGTTTTTTTTTCTAATTTGTTTGAGTTCTTGTAGATTCTGAATATTAGTCCTTTGTTGGATATGTAGATTGCAAAGATTTTTCCACTCTGTGGGTTGTCTGTTTATTCTGCTGATTGTTTCTTTGGCCATGCAGGAGCTTTTTAGTTTAACCAAGTCCCAGCTATTTATCTTTGTTTTTGTCACATTTGCTTTTGGGTTCTTGGTCATAAAGTCTTTGCCTAAGCCAATGTCTAGAAGGATTTTTCCAATGCCATCTTCTAGAATTTTTATAGTTTCGAGACTTAGATTTAAGTCTTTGATCCATCTTGGGTTGATTTTTGTATAAGGTGAGAGGTGAGGATTCAGTTTCATCCATCTACATGTGACTTGCTAATTATCCCAGCACCATTTGTTGAATAGGGTGTCCTTTCTCCACCTCATGTTTTGGTTTGCTTTGTTGAAGATCAGTTGACTGTAAATATTTGACTTTACTTCTGGGTTCTCTATTATGTTCTATTCGTCTCTATGCCTGTTTTTATACCAGTACCATGTTGTTTGGTGACTATGGCCTTATAGTATAGTTTGAAGTTGAGTAGTGTGATGCCTCCAGATTTGTTCTTTTTGCTTAATCTTTCTTTGACTATGTGGGCTTTTTTGATTCCGTATAAATTTTAGGATTGTTTTTTGTAGTTCTGTGAAGAATGACAATGGTATTTTGATGGGAATTTCATTAATTTGTAGATTGCTTTTGGCAGTATGGTCAGTTTACAAAACTGACTCTGCCCATCTATGAGCATGGAATGTGTTTCAATTTATTTCCACTTATGATTTATTTCTGAAGTGTTTCATAGTTTTCCTTGAAGAGGTCTTTCACCTCCTTGGTTAGGTATATTCCTAAGTATTTTATTTATTTTTGCAGCTATTGTAAAAGGGATTGAGTTCTTAATGTGATTCTCAGCTTGGTCGCTGTTGGCGTATAGCAGACCTACTGATTTGTGTACATTGATTTTGTATCCTGAAACTGCTGAATTCATTTACCAGTTCTAGGAGCTTTCTGAATGAGTCTTTAGGGTTTTCTATGTATACAATCGTGTCATCAGCAAACAGTGACAGTTTGACTTCCTCTTTACTGATTTGGATGTCCTTTATTTCTTTCTCTTGTCTGATTGCTCTGGCTGGGACTTCTAGTACTATGTTGAATAGAAGTGGTGAAAATGGGCATCCTTGTTGTGTTCCAGTTTTCAGGGAATGCTTTCAACTTTTCCCCATTTAGTATAATGTTGGCTGTGAATTTGTCACAGATGGCTTTTATTGCTTTTGAGTATGTTCCTTCTTTGCAAATTTTACTGAGGGTTTTAATCATAAAATGATGTTGGATTTTGTCAAATGCTTTTTCTGCATCTATTAAGATGATCATGTGATTTTTGGTTTTAATTCTGCTTATGTGGTGTATCACATTTACTTACTTGCATATGTTAAACTATCCCTGCATCCCTGGTATGAAACCCACTTGATAATGGTGGATTATCTTTTTAATACACTGTTGGATTTGGTCAGCAAGTGTTTTGTTGAGGATTTTGGCATCTATATTCATTGGTCTGTATTTTTCTTTTTTTGTTATGTCCTCTCCTGGTTTTGGTATTAGGGTGATACTGGCTTCATAGAAAGATTTAGGGAGTATTCCCTCTTTCTCTATCTTCTGGAATAGTGTCAATAGGATTGTACAAATTCTTCTTTAAATGTCTGATAGAATTCAGCTGTGAATCATCTGGTCTTGGAATTTTTTTGTTGGTAACTTTTAAATTACCATTTCAATCTTCCTGCTTGTTATTAGTCTCTTCAGAGTTTCTATTTCTTCCTGGTTTAATCTATGAGAGTTGTATATTTCCAGGAATTTATCCACCTCCTGTAGGTTTTCTAGTTTATGTGTGTAAAGGTGTTCATAGTAGCCTTGAATGATCTCTTGTATTTTTGTGGTATCGGTTGTAATAGCTCCCATTTTGTTTCTAATTGAGCTTCTTTGGATCTTCTCTCTTCTTAGTCTCACTAATGGTCTATTAATTTTATTTATCATTTCAAAGAAGCAGGCTTTTGTTTCATTTATCTTTTGTATAGGTTTTTTTGTTTGTTTCAGTTTCATTTAGTTCTGCTCTGATCTTGGTTTTTTCTTTTCTTCCGCTGAGTTTGGGTTTGGTTTTGGTTTGTTCTTGTTTCTTTAGTTTTTTTGAGGTGTGATCTTAGATTGTCTATTTGTGTTCTTTCAGATTTTTTGGTGTAGGCACTTAACACTATGAACTTTCCTCTTAGCACCACTTTTGCTGTATCCCAGAGGCTTTGATAGGTTGTGTCACTATTACCATTCAGTTCAAAGAATATTTTAATTTCCATCTTGATTTCATTGTTGAACCAAAAATCATTTAGGAGCAAGTTATTCAATTTCCATGTATTTGCATGGTTTTGTTGGTTCTGTTTGGAGTTAATTTTCAATAATATTCCATGGTGGTCTGAGGGAGTACTTGCTATAATTTTGATTTTCTTAAATTTGTTGAGACTTGTTTTGTGGCCTATCGTATGGTCTATCTTGGAGAATGTTCCATGTACTGATTAATAGAATGTATATTCTTGAGTTTTTGGGTAGAATTTTCTGTAAATATCTGTTAAGTCCATTTGTTCTAGTTTAAGTATAGTTTAAGTTCATTGTTTCTTTGTTGACTTCCTGTCTTGATGACCTGTCTAGTGCTGTCAGTGGAGTATTAAAGTCCCCCACTATTATTGTGTTGCTGTCTATCTCATCTCTTAGGTCTAGTAGTAATTGTTTTAGAAATTTGGGAGCTCCAGTGTTAGGTGCATATATATTTAGGACTGTGATATTTTCCTGTTGGACTAGTCCTTTTATCATTATATGATATCACTCTTTGTCTTTTTTAGCTGCTGTTGCTTTAAAGCCTGTTTTGTCTGATATAAGAATAGCTTTTCCTGCTCACTTTTGATGTCCATTTGCATGGAATACCTTTTTCCATCCATTTACCTTACGTTTATGTGAGTCCTTATGTGTCAGGTGAATCTCTTGAAGACAGCAGATACTTGGTTGGTGAAATTTTAATACATTCTGCCATTCTGTTAAGTGGAGCATTTAGGTTATTTACATTCAACATTAGTATTTAGATGTGAGGAACTATTCTATTCATCATGCTATTTGTTGCCTGAATAACTTGTTCCCCTCCCCCCTTGTGGTATTGTTTTATAGGTCCTGTAAGGTTTATGCTTTAAGGAGATTGTATTTTGGTGTATATTGAGGATTTGTTTCAAGATTTAGAGCTCCTTCTAGCAGTTCTTGTAGTGCTGGCTTGGTAGTGGCAAATTCTCTTAGCATGTGTTTGTCTGAAAAAGACTGTATCTTTTCTTCATTTATAAAGCTTACTTTCACTGGATACAAAATTCTTGGCTGATAGTTGTTTTGTTTAAGGAGGCCACAGGTAGGATCTTAATCCCTTCTAGCTTGTAGGATTTCTGCTGGGAAATCTGCTGTTAATCTGATAGGTTTTCCTTTATAGGTTACCTCATGCTTTGGCCTCATAGCTCTTAAGATTATTTTTTTCATCTTGACTTTAGATAACATGATGACTATGTGCCTGAGCAATGACTTTTTGCAATTAATTTCCCAGATGTTCTTTGAGCTTCTTGTATTTGGATGTCTAGATCTCTAGCAAGGCTGGGGAAGTTTTTCTTGATTATTCCAAGTATGTTTTCCAAACATTTAGATTTCTCTTCTTCCTCAGGAACACCAGTTATTCTTAGATTTGGTTGTTTAACATAATCTCAAACTTCCTGGAGGCTTTTCTTATTTTTTAAAATTCTTTTTGCTTTGTCTTTGTTAAGGATTAAGTTAATTCAAAAGCCTTGTCTTTGAGCTCTGAAGTTCTTTCTTCTACTTGTTCAATACTATTGCTGAGGCTTTCCAGTGCATTTTGCATTTCTCTAAGTGTGTCCTTCATTTCCAGAAGTTGAAATTTTTTAAAATTTAATGTTATCTATTTCACTGGAGATTTTTTCATTCATGTCCTATATCATGTTTTTGATTTCTTTGAGTTGGACTTTACCTTTCTCTGGTGCCTTCTTGAATAGCTTAGTAGTCAACCTTCTGAATTCTTTTTCTGGCACTTCAGCGAGATTTCATCTTGGTTTGGAACCATTGTTGGTGAGCTAGTGTGATCATTTGGGGGTGTTAAAGAACCTTGTTTTGTCATATTACCAGATTTGTTTATCTGGTTTCTTCTCATTTGAGTAGACTATGTCAGAGGGAAGATCTGGGACTCAAGGGCTGCTATTCAAATTCTTTTGTCCCACAGAGTGCTCCCTTAATGTGGTGCTCTCCACTTTCCCCTAGGGATGGGGTTTCTGAGACCCAAGCTGCAGTGATGGTTATTTCTCTTCTGGATCTAGCCACCCAGCAGAGCTACCAGGCTCTGGGCTAATACTGGGGAGTGTCTGCAAGAAGTCCTGTGGTATGATCTGTTTTTAGGTCTCTCAGCCATGGATACCAGCACCTGTTGTGGTGGAAGTAGCAGGATAGTGAAGTGGACTCTTTGAGGGTCTTGGTTGTATTTTTGGTTTTGTACTGGTTTTATGTTGGTTAGCCTCCAGGCAGGTGGTGGTGCTTTTAAGAGCACATCAACTGCAGTTATATAGGGAGAATATAAGCTTGCCCTAGGATGGAGTTTGGATAAATATTCAGATTTCTCAGGCAGTAGGCAGGGCCATAAAGCTCCCAAGGGATTATGTCCTTTGTCTTTGGAGTTACTCAGCAGTCCTATATAGCCTGCAGTGGCCAGTGGCAATCCACCTCCTTCAAAGAGTCTGTGGATTCTCTTGACTTTCCTGGTATGTTCCTGCAGTAGTTCTTGGGGCAAAAGTTCATGATGTGGGTCTCTGTCTGTCATGACGCTACTCTGTCTGTCTTAGTGGGAGTTGCAAGTCAGTCCTCCCTCCTATCTGCCATTTTCCTTTTTCTTACATATTAGTTTTAGTAGTACTTTTGTAGATTGCTTAGGATATTCTGCATAAACAGTCATCACCTACAGGTAGAAAAATTTTTACATTTTTTCAAATCTGTATTTTTTAATGTATTTTTTTTTTTTTTGCCTTTTATTACATTATCAAGGGCCTCCAAAAGACTTGTGAGTAAAAGAGATGAAAGGGGTCATTATTGGCTTATTTCCAATATTAGGGGGAATGTAATCAATATTTTTCATTAAGTGCAATGCTACCTGTAAGATTTTATAGATATTCTTTAACAAATTGAACTTTCCTTCCAAAAATTTTTAGACCAGCCCAGAAGGACAATTTTTAAAATTATTATTCATTTTTTTATTAATTTTAGATGAAGGTCTTGGTATGTTGCCTAGGTTGGACTCAAACTCCTGGGCTTAAGTGATCCTCCCACCTCAGCCTCCAAGTAACTAGGACTACAGGTATGCATCACTGTGCCCAGCTTTCTTCTAGTTTTAGTTTGTTGAGAGTTTTGACATGGATAAATGATGAGTTTTGTCAATATTTTTCTGCTTCTAATGAAAGAATCATATGGTTTTTATCATTTTTTGAAAACATGAAGAATTATATTGATTTTAGAATGTCATATAATCTTACATTTCTTGGATAAATCCTCCTTGTAATTGTTCTTTACATATATATTGATGTATTTGATTTGCTAATATTTTAGTTAAGGAAATTAAGGCTATCTTTATTACAGATATGATGCATAGGCTGGGTGCGGTGGCCCATGCCTGTAATCCCAGCACTTTGGGAGGCCAAGGCAGGCAGATCACCTGAGGTCAGGAGTTCAAGATCATACAGGCCAACATGGAGAAACCCTGTCGGTAGTAAAAATACAAAAATTAGCTGGGCATGGTGGCACACGCCTGTCATCCCAGTTACTTGGGAGGCTAAGGCAGGAGAGTCACTTGAACCCAGAAGGCAGAGGTTGCAGTGAGCCAAGATCACCCCATTGCACTCCAGCCTGGATGACAGAGCGAGACTCCATCTCAAAAAAAAAAAAAAGAAAAGAAAAGAAAGAAAGAAATATGATGCATAATAATAAAAAAAAAGTCTTTGTCAGTTTAAGGATTAAGATTATGCTGTTATCATAAAATGAATTGAGATCGTTCCTGCTCTCTCTTTTCTGAAATAATGTGTTTAAGAATGTTGTTATTTCCTTCTTAAATATGTGTTAGAATTCATCAGTGAAACCACGTGGGCCTGGAATAGTCTCTGAAGAAAGAGTTCAGTAATGATATTAGTTTTCCTTAATAGGTATAGGACACTTCAGATATTTTTTTTTTTTTAATTATACTTTAAGTTCTAGGGTACATGTGCATAACGTGCAGGTTTGTTACATATGTATACTTGTGCCATGTTGGTGTGCTGCACCCATCAACTCGTCAGCCCATCAATTCATCATTTATATCAGGTATAACTCCCAATGCAATCCCTCCCCCCTCCCCCGTCCCCATGATAGGCCCCGGTGTGTGATGTTCCCCTTCCCGAGTCCAAGTGATCTCATTGTTCAGTTCCCACCTATGAGTGAGAACATGCGGTGTTTGGTTTTCTGTTCTTGTGATAGTTTGCTAAGAATGATGGTTTCCAGTTGCATCCATGTCCCTACAAAGGACACAAACTCATCCTTTTTTATGGCTGCATAGTATTCCATGGTGTATATGTGCCACGTTTTCCTAATCCAGTCTGTCACTGATGGATATTTGGGTTGATTCCAAGTCTTTGCTATTGTGAATAGTGCCGCAGTAAACATACGTGTGCATGTGTCTTTATAGCAGCATGATTTATAATCCTTTGGGTATATACCCAGTAGTGGGATGGCTGGGTCATATGGTACATCTAGTTCTAGATCCTTGAGGAATTGCCATACTGTTTTCCATAATGGTTGAACTAGTTTACAATCCCACCAACAGTGTAAAAGTGTTCCTATTTCTCCACATCCTCTCCAACACCTGTTGTTTCCTGACTTTAATGATTGCCATTCTAACTAGTGTGAGATGATATCTCATTGTGGTTTTGATTTGCATTTCCTGATGGCGAGTGATGATGAGCATTTTTTCATGTGTCTGTTGGCTGTATGAATGTCTTCTTTTGAGAAATGTCTGTTCATATCCTTTGCCCACTTTTTGATGGGGTTGTTTGTTTTTTTCTTGTATATTTGTTTGAGTTCTTTGTAGATTCTGGATATTAGCCCTCTGTCGGATGAGTAGATTGCAAAAATTTTCTCCCATTCTGTAGGTTGCCTGTTCACTCTGATGGTAGTTTCTTTTGCTGTGCAGAAGATCTTAAGTTTAATGAGATTCCATTTGTCAATTTTGGCTTTTGCTGCCGTTGCTTTTGGTGTTTTAGACATGAAGTCCTTGCCCATGCCTATGTCCTGAATGGTATTACCTAGGTTTTCCTCTAGGGTTTTTATGGTATTAGGTCTAACATTTAAGTCTCTAATCCATCTTGAATTAATTTTCGTATAAGGAGTAAGGAAAGGATCCAGTTTCAGCTTTCTACTTATGGCTAGCCAATTTTCCCAGCACCATTTATTAAATAGGGAATCCTTTCCCCATTTCTTGTTTCTCTCAGGTTTGTCAAAGATCAGATGGCTGTAGATGTGTGGTATTATTTCTGAGGACTCTGTTCTGTTCCATTGGTCTATATCTCTGTTTTGGTACCAGTACCATGCTGTTTTGGTTACCGTAGCCTTGTAGTATAGTTTGAAGTCAGGTAGCGTGACGCCTCCAGCTTTGTCCTTTTGACTTAGGATTGTCTTGGCAATGCGGGCTCTTTTTTGGTTCCATATGAACTTTAAAGAAGTTTTTTCCAATTCTGTGAAGAAACTCATTGGTAGCTTGATGGGGATGGCATTGAATCTATAAATAACCTTGGGCAGTATGGCCATTTTCATGATATTGATTCTTCCTATCCATGAGCATGGTATGTTCTTCCGTTTGTTAGTGTCCTCTTTGATTTCACTGAGCAGTGGTTTGTAGTTCTCCTTGAAGAGGTCCTTTACATCCCTTGTAAGTTGGATTCTTAGGTATTTTATTCTTTTTGAAGCAATTGTGAATGGAAGTTCATTCCTGATTTGGCTCTCTGTTTGTCTGTTACTGGTGTATAAGAATGCTTTTGATTTTTGCACATTAATTTTGTATCCTGAGACTTTGCTGAAGTTGCTTATCAGCTTAAGGAGGTTTTGGGCTGAGACAATGGGGTTTTCTAAATATACAATCATGTCATCTGCAAACAGGGAAAATTTGACTTCTTCTTTTCCTAACTGAATACCCTTGATTTCTTTCTCTTGCCTGATTGCCCTAGCCAGAACTTCCAACACTATGTTGAATAGGAGTGGTGAGAGAGGGCATCCCTGTCTTGTGCCAGTTTTCAAAGGGAATTTTTCCAGTTTTTGCCCATTCAGTATGATATTGGCTGTGGGTTTGTCATAAATAGCTCTTATTATTTTGAGGTACATTCCCTCACTACCGAATTTATTGAGCGTTTTTAGCATGAAGGGCTGTTGAATTTTGTCAAAAGCCTTTTCTGCATCTATTGAGATAATCATGTGGTTCTTGTCTTTGGTTCTGTTTATATGCTGGATTACGTTTATTGATTTGCGAATGTTGAAGCAGCCTTGCATCCCAGGGATGAAGCCCACTTGATCATGGTGGATAAGCTTTTTGATGTGCTGCTGAATCCGGTTTGCCAGTATTTTATTGAGGATTTTCGCATCGATGTTCATCAGGGATATTGGTCTAAAATTCTCTTTTTCTGTTGTGTCTCTGCCAGGCTTTGGTATCAGGATGATGTTGGCCTCATAAAATGAGTTAGGGAGGATTCCCTCTTTTTCTATTGATTGGAATAGTTTCAGAAGGAATGGTACCAGCTCCTCCTTATACCTCTGGTAGAATTCAGTTGTAAATCCATCTGGTCCTGGACTTTTTTTGGTTGGTAGGCTATTAATTATTGCCTCAATTTCAGAGCCTGCTATTGGTCTATTCAGGGATTCAACTTCTTCCTGGTTTAGCCTTGGGAGAGTGTAAGTGTCCAGGAAATTGTCCATTTCTTCTAGATTTTCTAGTTGATTTGCATAGAGGTGTTTATAGTATTCTCTGATGGTAGTTTGTATTTCTGTGGGGTTGGTGGTGATATCCCCTTTATCATTTTTTATTGCGTCTATTTGATTCCTCTTTCTTTTCTGCTTTATTAGTCTTGCTAGCGGTCTGTCAATTTTGTTGATCTTTTCAAAGAACCAACTCCTGGATTCATTGATTTTTTGGAGGGTTTTTTGTGTCTCTATCTCCTTCAGTTCTGCTCTGATCTTAGTTATTTCTTGCCTTCTGCTAGCTTTTGAATGTGTTTGCTCTTGCCTCTCTAGTTCTTTTAATTGTGATGTTAGAATGTCAATTTTAGATCTTTCCTGCTTTCTCTTGTGGGCATTTAGTGCTATAAATTTCCCTCTACTCACTTCTTTAAATGTGTCCCAGAGATTCTGGTATGTTGTGTCTTTGTTCTCATTGGTTTCAAAGAACATCTTTATTTCTGCCTTCATTTCGTTATGTACCCAGTAGTCATTCAGGAGCAGGTTATTCAGTTTCCATGCAGTTGAGCGGTTTTGATTGAGTTTCTTAGTCCTGAGTTCTAGTTTGATTGCACTGTGGTCTGAGAGACAGTTTGTTATAATTTCTGTTCTTTTACATTTGCTGAGGAGTGCTTTACTTCCAATTATGTGGTCAATTTTGGAATAAGTGCGATGTGGTGCTGAGAAGAATGTATATTCTGTTGATTTGGGGTGCAGAGTTCTATAGATGTCTATTAGGTCCGCTTGGTGCAGAGATGAGTTCAATTCCCGGATATCCTTGTTAACTTTCTGTCTCATTGATCTGTCTAATGTTGACAGTGGAGTGTTGAAGTCTCCCATTATTATTGTATGGGAGTCTAAGTCTCTTTGTTAGTCTCTACAGACTTGCTTTATGAATCTGGGTGCTCCTGTATTGGGTGCATATATATTTAGGATAGTTAGCTCTTCCTGTTGAATTGATCCCTTTACCATTATGTAATGACCTTCTTTGTCTCTTTTGATCTTTGAGGGTTTAAAGTCTGTTTTATCAGAGACTAGGATGGCAACCCCTGCTTTTTTTTGTTCTCCATTTGCTTGGTAGATCTTCCTCCATCCCTTTATTTTGAGCCTATCTATGTCTCTGCATGTGAGATGGGTCTCCTGAATATAGCAGACTGATGGGTCTTGACTCTTTATCCAGTTTGCCAGTCTGTGTCTTTTAATTGGAGCATTTAGTCCATTTACATTTAAGGTTAATATTGTTATGTGTGACCTTGATCCAGCCATTATGATATTAACTGGTTATTTTGCTCGTTAGTTGATGCAGTTTCTTCCTAGCCTCGATGGTCTTTACATTTTGGCATGTTTTTGCAATGGCTGGTACCGGTTGTTCCTTTCCATGCTTAGGGCTTCCTTCAGGGTCTCTTGTAAGGCAGGCCTGGTGGTGACAAAATCTCTAAGCATTTGCTTATCTGTAAAGGACTTTATTTCTCCTTCACTTATGAAACTTAATTTGGCTGTATATGAAATTCTGGGTTTAAAATTCTTTTCTTTAAGAATGTTGAATATTGGCCCCCACTCTCTTCTGGCTTGTAGAGTTTCTGCCGAGAGATCTGCTGTTAGTCTGATGGGCTTCCCTTTGTGGGTAACCCGACCTTTCTCTCTGGCTGCCCTTAAGATTCTTTCCTTCATTTCAACTTTGGTGAATCTGGCAATCATGTGTCTTGGAGTTGCTCTTCTCGAGGAGTATCTTTGTGGTGTTCTCTGTATTTCCTGAATTTGAATGTTGGCCTGCCCTACTAGGTTGGGGAAGTTCTCCTGGATGATATCCTGAAGAGTGTTTTCCAACTTGGTTCCATTTTCCCCCTAACTTTCAGGCACCCCAATCAGACGTAGATTTGGTCTTTTTACATAATCCCATACTTCTTCCAGGCTTTGTTCATTTCTTTTTCTTCTTTTTTCTTTTGGTTTCTCTTCTCGCTTCATTTCATTCATTTGATCCTCAATCGCTGATACTCTTTCTTCCAGTTGATCGAGTTGGTTACTGAAGCTTGTGCATTTGTCACGTATTTCTCGTGTCATGGTTTTCATCTCTGTCATTTCGTTTATGACCTTCTCTGCATTAATTAGTCTAGCTGTCAATTCTTCCACTCTTTTTTCAAAATTTTTAGTTTCTTTGCACTGGGTACGTAATTCCTCCTTTAGCTCTGAGAAGTTTGATGGACTGAAGCCTTCTTCTCTCATCTCGTCAAAGTCATTCTCTGACCAGCTTTGATCCGTTGCTGGCAATGGGCTGCGCTCCTTTGCAGGGGGAGATGCGCTCTTATTTTTTGAATTTCCAGCTTTTCTGCCCTGCCTTTTCCCCATCTTTGTGGTTTTATCTGTCTCTGGTCTTTGATGATGGTGACGTACTGATGGGGTTTTGGTATAGGTGTCCTTCCTGTTTGATAGTTTTCCTTCTAACAGTCAGGACCCTCAGCTGTAGGTCTGTTGGAGATTGCTTGAGGTCCACTCCAGACCCTGTTTGCCTGGGTATCAGCAGCAGAGGCTGCAGATGATAGAATATTGCTGAACAGCGAGTGTACCTGTCTGATTCTTACTTTGCAAGCTTCCTCTCAGGGGTGTACTCCACCCTGTGAGGTGTGGGGTGTCAGCCTGCCCCTAGTGGGGTATGTCTCCCAGTTAGGCTACTCAGGGGTCAGGGACACACCTGAGCAGGCAGTCTGTCACTTCTCAGATCTCAACCTCTGTGTTGGGAGATCCACGGCTCTCTCCAAAGCTGTCAGACAGAGTCGTTTGCGTCTGCAAAGGTTTCTGCTGCTTTTGTTGTTGTTGTTGTTAACTGTTCCCTGTCCCCAGAGGTGGAGTCTACAGAGACAGGCAGGTTTCCTTGAGCTGCTGTGAGCTCCACCCAGTTCGAGCTTCCCGGCCTGCTTTGTTTACCTACTTAAGCCTCAGCAATGGCAGGCGCCCCTACCCCAGCCTCGCTGCTGCCTTGCGGTTAGATCACAGGCTGCTGTGTTAGCAATGAGGGAGGCTCCGTGGGCGTGGGACCCTCCCGGCCAGGTGTGGGATATATTCTCCTGGTGTGCCCATTTGCTTAAAGCGCAGTATTGGGGTGGGAGTTACCCGATTTTCCAGGTGTTGTGTGTCTCAGTTCCCCTGGCTAGGAAAGGGGATTCCCTTCCCCCTTGTGCTTCCCAGGTGAGGCGATGCCTCGCCCTGCTTCAGCTCTCGCTGGTCGGGCTGCAGCAACTGACCAGCACTGATTGTCTGGCACTCTCTAGTGAGATGACCCCAGTACCTCAGTTGAAAATGCAGAAATCACTGGTCTTCTGTGTCGCTCGCGCTGGGAGTTGGAGACTGGTACTGTTCCTATTCGGCTATCTTGCTCCACCCCCCAGATTTTTATCTTGTGTCAGTTTTTGTACATTTTGTTGTTCAATAAATGTGTTCATTTCATCAGAATTGGTCAATTTTTTGACATAAAATTGTTAATAATATTCCCTCATTATGCTATCCTGTTATCTATCCCAAGATAGAATGTCTATTCTATCTTAGTAATAACCACTTTTTTTGTTCTCAATAGTGACATTCATTATTTGTTTTTTCTTAAGTTAGTATAGCTAGGGTTTATAAATCTTTCTGAACTTTTCAAAGAAACAACTTTTGGCTCTGTTTTTCTATCATATTTCTCTTTCATTGATTTCTGCTCCTAACTTTATCATTTTCTTCCTTCTGTATACTCTTCTTGTGCTTTTCTCTTTTTATAATTTCTCAAGGGGATCTTCATTTATTTTATACCTTTCTTTTATTGTAAAAGAATTATTTAAAGCCATATATTTCTCTGTCAGTACTAGTTTAGTTGCTTTCTACATATTTTGATATGTTGTATTTTTTAGTTGTTATTCAATTCAAAGTACATTCCAATTCTTATTATCACTTCTTTTTTGTCCTGTAGCTTATTTAGCATTGTGTTAATTTTCACATTTTAGGATGTTTTCTAGACACATTATTGTTTTCTAATTAATTTTCCTTTGTGGTCAGAGAACATCCTCTGTATAATTTCAATCCTCTTGAAATTTACTAGACTTATTTTATACCCCAGAATATAGTTCCTTTATGAACCTACCATATGTACTTGAAACGAATGTGTATTCAGCTGATTATATTCTGTTCTGTAAATGGCAATTAGAATAAAATGATTAATAATGTTCAACTCTCTTATATGTCTGCTGAGTGTGTGTTTGCTTGTTCTATTACTTGCTGAGAGTGGGATTTGAAGTCTCCAAATATGTTCATGGAGTTATTTCTCCTTTTAATTTTGTCAATCTTTGTTTCATGTATTTTGTTGCCTTATTATTAGATGCATACACATTTATAGTTGTTATATCTTCCTGATGGATTGACAGTTTTATCAGATCAAACTTCCTTATTTATCTCTGATAACACTTTTTGTCTTAAAGTCTACTTGATATTAAATAGCCACTTCAGCCTTTCTGTTTGCATGCCATCTCTGTTTCCATTTAATTTCAATGTATCTACATCTTCATATTTAAAATTCATCTCATATGGACATAAAATAGTTGAGCCTTGCTTTGTTTTTAATTTCTAAAAATTTCTGCCTTTTTTTTTTTTTTTTTTTTTGAGATGGAGTCTCACACTGTCCTAGGCTGGAGTGCAGTGGTGCGATCTTGGCTCACTGCAAGCTCCGCCTCCTGGATTCATGCCATTCTCCTGCCTCAGCCTCCTGAGTAGCTGGGACTACAGGCGCCTGCCACCACACCCGGCAAATTTTTTGTATTTTTAGTAGAGATGGGGTTTCACCATGTTGGCCAGGAAAATTTCTGCCTTTCAACTGGAGTTAAAAGGATTGGAGTGCATGGGTACACTATCCATACAACTGGACTGTATGGATTTTTAATATTTAATGCAATTATTGACAGGGTTAATTAGGTCTGCCTTTTTATTATTTGTTTTCTGTATGTCAATCTCTATATATTTTTCTTTCCTTTGTTTCTTCTTTCCTTTTATCTTTTAGCTTATTTGAATAACTTTTAGAATTGTATTTTAATTTACCCATTGCTTTTTAGCTATATCTCCTTGCATTAAATTTTAGGGGTTGCTGTAAGAATTAAAATATATATCCTTAACTTTTCATAGCATAGTTAAAATAAATAGTATGCCAATTCATGTTAATGTAACAATTTTTATAGCAATGGAGGATATTTCATTTATTGTCACCTTAGTCTTTTATGCTATAATTTTTATGTGTATTACATATATCTATCGTACTAAATCCCATAAGACCATGTTTTAATATTTGCTTTAAACAATCATATGTATTTTAAAGAAACTAGAGGAAACACTGGTTTTTAAAATGTATCCACATATTTGCCTATATAGCCAATCAGTTGCTGAGTCCTTTTGGATCTTTCTTTTTAAATGTGTCCTGTGACTTTATTTTTCTTTTTACTCCTGTTGTCTTATTTGTCCCTCTAATAACCTCATGACTAGACCATGCTTCTTAACTAATCACTATTCCTTCAGACTTTTTGTTTTTGTTTTTTTGAGACAGGATCTCTGTCATTCAGGCTGGAGTGTAGTGGCATGATCAAGACTGACTGCAGCCTCAACCTCCGGTGCTCAAGTGATTCTGCCACTTTAGCCTCCTGAGTAGCTGGGACTACTGGCGCACAGCACCATGCTCAGCTAATTTTTATATTTTCTGTAGAGTCAGGGTTTTGCCCATGTTGCCCAGGCTGGTCTGGAACGCCTGAGCTCAAGCGATCCACCCATCTCGGTCCCCCAAAGTGCTGTGATTAGAGGTGTGAGCCATGACACCCAGCCCACCTCCTTCAGACTTTCTATTATCAACTCCTCTTTCCCAAACATTGTGAAGGGGAAGGGGGAAAAAAGGAAATGCAATGAAGAGTTCCTGAGTCCCTGAGAGTCAACACGTATAAGTTACCTCAATAAATTGCCAGAAAATAGAGGCTATCTTAGACAGTTTTATATTCTATGCATTGTCTTGTACTAGGCCTTTCACAAAGAGGGCACTCAATGAATATTTATTAGATTGTTGAATGAACAAAGAGGCTCTTTTATTCCTACCCATAATGAGGGAGAACCTGTGTTGCTGAGACAAAGTTATCACTCTGCAAACTGATAATGACAACTAACAAGAGATGTAGTTAATGATGCATTATTGCTTGTCAGTGAAAACACATAAGTAACAAACAAACAAATCTCTTTTACTTTGTGCATAAAATAAAGAATGATTATAGCCAGTTAAGAGAATCCTATTGGAAAGGGGATGAAAAATTATGAATTGTCCAGAAATTAGTCCATCATATCATACCGTACCAATTACAAGGCATTTTAATTTCAGAATGAAAAGAGCTAAAAAAACCTATATTTAAGACATTAAATTTATCACCTAGTATCATTGCCATAAACATCACATCAGCTTATGAATGTCTCCAAGTACTAGTTTTATTTTCTAAAAGATGCAAACTGAGATGCTACCTAGTATTTCCTTTCTTTTTCGTTTTCCTTTCCTGCTTTTCATGTTCTTGTTATGGAAGCTGGTACATTTTATGCTCATTCATCTGCTAAACTTGTAAATTGACAGGAGATTTCTTAAAATGACAAATAGGAAGGGGTCTCAGGTTAATTCAACAGCTGGATTTCTATAATAACTCTAACCTGCTAGGGAAAATGAGCTATGTGACACTAAAGAGAAAAGGAGCACAGATTTAATTAAAACTGGCTCAGGATGGAAACTTGAATGAATTGCAGTTTCAGAGCATAACAGAACTCAGGACCCAAATTTCCTAAGGGAACTGTCAATAATAAAGATGCAGTTACCTGAACTGACTGCTCACAAGAGCAAACTTGTTTTGATGATGCCACGTGCTGTTTCCCAGGGCATAATGATTTGGCAGAGAAATAACCTGGCAGACTGCACTGAAAATAGCCGCATTATAATTACATTGTTACTTTCTACACATCTGATAATGAGGTAATACCTGATCTGCAAAAATTAATCATGCATCTAGAGAGTTCTATGTCAAATGTCACATGAATGAAATTTCTATTCAGTAGATACAACCTAGTCACAAACACTTCTTGGTAGCTGAGTTCAAAATTCAATTTTGGATGTAAGAAACCAAATTTGCCATTTAGTCTACATTGCTATTCTTATTAGATCAAAAAGGAAACTTTTAATCTCCTGAAAGGGCATGTTCACATGCTGACCCCACTGTGACCTGAATGGATTTGAGGGGTGACTAGAGGTTGCGTGATTCTTCGGGAACTCTTGCCAGAGTCCAGTTGCATTTATACTGTTAATCAAATCCCCTATGTCAGTTTCATACTGCTACCCTAGCAAATTACAACACACTCAGTAGTATAACACACAAGTTTAACATTTTGTAACTATGGAGGTCAGAAGTAAAAAATGGGTCCACAAGGCTGCCTAGGAGGTACTAGGTAACAATCCATTTTCTGGCCTATTACAGTTTTTAGAGGTTACCTCCACTCCTTGGTTCAAGGAGCCTTCTTCTGTCTTCCAAGTCAGCAGGGTAGCATCTTCCTTCCTCTCTGAACTCTGTTTCCAGCTCCATATCTTCTTTCCATGTCTCTGACCTACCTATTTCTCTGTTACAAGTACCCTTGTGAATACCCAGATACCTCAGGATAATCTCCCCATCTGAAGATACTTAACTTAATCTCATCTACAGTGTCTCTTTAACCATGTATGTAACGTATTCACAGGTTCTGGGGATTTTGGATGTGGATATCTTTGGGAGGGCAATTATTCAGCCTACCACACCTCCCAAATAGTCAAGGGCCTCTAGAGAAAGAAAAATTAGAGCGACAGAGAGACATTTAGTTATGATTTGGCTGACATGATTATGGAGGCTGAGTAGTCTCAGATCTGCAGCCCCCCGTACAAGATCCCCAGTAAGCTGGGGACCCAGGAGAGTTGATAGTGTAGTTCCAGCCTGAGTCCAAAGGTCTGAGAACCAGGAGAGCCAGTAGTGTAAGTTCCAGTCTTAAAGCTGGCAGTATTGAGACTCAAGGGTCTATTTTTCATTTCAAGTCCAAAACCAGGAAAAGACCAAAGTTTCAGCTCATGCAGTCAGGCAGAAGATGTTCCCTCTTATTCAGTCTTTTTGTTCTATTGAGTTATTTAACTGATTGGATGAGACCCACCCGCATTAGAAAAAGCAATCTGCTTTACTCAGTCTGTTGATTCAAATGTTAATCTCATTCAGAAACACCTTCACAGTCATGCCCAGAATAATGTTGAACCAAATATCTGGGCATCCTATGCCCTCATCAAGTTGACCCATAACAGTTAACCATCACAAGGGCAAAAAGATTTGCAGTAGTAATTGGCTACCTTTAGTACCAAGTTTCAGTAATTCTTGCCACTTTCCTGATGTTGGGATAGCTCTATCCAGTGTATTGTGCTCAGCTATGAGTTTCACAAAAAAACCCACAGAGTGGCTTATATCAATTAAGGAATATTTCTGCCTCATACAAGAGGACTCCAAGCACAGGCAGTCCATACTTTCTCATTTTCTCTTCTTTTCCTCCCTTCTCTTCCATCCTTAGGGGTGGCTGATGCATCTCAGGTATCCCTCCAGGATTTCAGGCAGGAAGAAGAACAGAAGGGGAAGCAGCAATAGTCTTTCACTTATATCCCATTCACCAGAACTGAGTAACAGGACCACCTGGGGCTTCCAGGGATTCAGGGATATAAGAAGGATTTCACTTTCTTGTTTTTGCAGGGCAGGAAAGGAAACATGAAAGGAGAAAGTCAGCAACTCAAGTATCTTCTACAATAACCAAGAATTCTAAGCCTTAAACTTCCCTCCTTATCACTCAGTGACTGAATAAGACTGGCCGTCTTATAGTTTAAAAACATGTCCCTTTGCTCACCTAATTTTTCATCAGAATTCCCAATAGGCAAATAAAAATAACCACAGTGTGTTTATGCATCATCAAAATCACAAAGATTTTAAAAATAAAATAGTTTAAACAGACCCAAGTAATAGTTATGATTGTAGTTTTCTTCTAAGCAAATTGATTTTTTTAATCAATTGATCAATTGATTTTTTAAAAAAATCAATTTGATTTTTTTAAAAAAATTAAAGCAACTGAATTAAGTTATCACTCTTTAGGACAGTGTCTGGTGTGTTGGTGTGTAGGTGCACATCACGTCCTCATGAAAATGGCCGTAGATCCAGGGCAGCCATTGAGCCCTACATGTCCATGGCTCCTGTCTCCTGTTGATAGGTTTGATGAAACCCTATTCTCCAATGTGTACCCACTCCTTGGCCAGAGTTGACTCATCTAGGAATGGACAACTGATGAAAATAGTCAGTTTTTTTGGCCTAGGAATTTTAAAATTGGAACAGAAAGAGTACATTTAGTTTCTTCCTGAATGACTGAATTCTAACACACAGAATCAGGGAGCTACTGTTCTCCATGTTTTGTATGTTGACTGGGATCAGAGAAAGCTAGTCCTCAGAGAAAGAAAACAATGAAATTGAAGGTCAGAATGGAGCATGGACAAAACCTAGATCATTCTAGATTATTCTTGGAGCCCAGCCACATTCCTGGGCTTGGCTTGGTTACTGACCTTTAGTCATTATGAGAATACTGGGGTTAGTTCAATGTAATGCTCTGCTATTTATAATTAGATATAACTATAAAATGTAGGATTATTGCCTATGCATAAAAATTATGTCTGTAAAAGGGCCAATCACCGTGGCTCACACCTCTAATTCCAGCACTTTGGGAGGCCAAGGCGGGCGGATCACCTGAGGTCAGGAGTTTGAGACCAGTCTGGCCAACATGGTAAAACCCCATCTCTACAAAAAATATAAAAATTAGCTGGGCACGGTGGCGGGCACTTGTAGTCCCAGCCACTAGGGAGACTGAGGCAGGAGAATCCCTTGAACCCGGGAGGCAGAGGTTGCAGTGAGCTGAGATTGCACCACTGCACTCCAGCCTGGGTGACAGAGTGAGACCCTGTCTCAAAAAAAAAAAAAATAATAATAATAATAATAATAATAATAAAATAAACCATAACCATTGCTTGCATTAAGTATTTCTAAACTTCAATTAGTAAACAATGGTGAGTAAAAGTAAGCCTAGGATTATAAAGCCTTTTTGTTTTTGTAAAACCGAGGTCACGCCATTGCACTTCAGCCTGGGCAACAGAGTAAGACTCCATCTCAAAAAAAAAAAAAGAAAAGAAAAAAAAGTCTGTAAAAGGATTACTTCTGTTAGAGGAAATTACTTTGATTAACTGAAAGGCATAGTTAAAACCTCTGGCCTATAATTAATCAAATTGTAGTCTCATTTCTTCATCAATTTCTAATGCATCATACAGTATATCAAAATATGATAAAGTATTCGAAATAGCAATGGTAAAATTCAGAATATATTCATAAAATCTAGAGGAGTGCCACACATCAAGAAGGAAACATAAAATATTTTACAGAAATTAAATGTGTTAATTTTACACTTAATTTAAAACCTCTGGGATAGACTATAGAGAGAGCTTTTGTATAATATAGAGAGATTACTATGGGAAGGTTTGGTTTCAGTTTTGCTAAATTTGAAAATTAAGATATGCCATATTTATATTTCTTACAGGAAACCATCTTTTAGTATTTGATGCAAAAATAATTTTATCAGCCTTACTTTTAATATCTAATTTTAAGATGCTGAAATCTGACAGTTCTGATACTAATTATGTCTTATTTAAAATATAGCTATACTATAAAACACTAAATCCTGGGTCTGTGTTGGTGAGAGATTGTACCGTGTAACATATTACACTGCTAATTCGTAATGTTTCTTTGTGAAATTGCAAGCAGGGCCATCTCAAACATCTTGTTAATGAGCCTTTTCCTGCCTCTCCTGGGAATGCAGATGGGGTTTGCTTCTAGCCCTTCTGGAGGCAAATAAAGAAATAGAACTGACTAGGTTATAAACCCAGATGAAATCCTCATATGAGAAAATTCTCATTTGTGCCATCTGTTCGGGCTGAACGGGAGATGAAATATAAGGTGTCATTGCCACAATCCCTAGAGGACTGTCACCAAGTGATCTTCCTTCAAATTTGCCTTCAACTTATCACGAGCTGCTTTAATTATTTTCCAGTATGTTCACCATAATGTCATCAGCCTTCACTTTCCCCTTGGTTTTTAAATGCATCTGTGACACAGCTGAACAGCTCTTTTCTTGAAATGTGTATCTCTGCCATGAAACTTTCTCAACACCCTTTCAAAATTTTGTCTTTCTTTTTTTTTTTAATAAAATGTAGCTTTTATTGGGTAAAGGAAAAAAGAAATTCAGCTGCATGATAGAAAGATTCCAGTTTGATCAAAGTGTAACAAGTCTTCCTATTTGCATGAGAGGAGCCTCACTAGTCCACAGGGAGCATTTGGGAACGACTGCTTCAACGGGTTGGTTCTCACTCTCGCGTACATTATCAGCTTCTGGTCAGTCCCAAGAGGTAAGGGCGGAGGGCATGATGGTTCTCACAGAGCTACTTTATAAATAAACTCTATGTGACTTTTCCAGGAGTCTCTTACATTCTTTTATTTTAAAAGATCCGAGCAGAAAATAGAACAGAGGACCATTAAGTGGTGTTGTGTGGTTGTGTGATACATGAAACGGCCTGGTCTATGGAATTGTGATGGGTAACAGAAACAGCATGATTAGGCATTATGTGAAGAGCATGACACACTTCCACCATGGCCTGTCCAATTGGTGTGAGTAAACTGTCCCTGTTTTTCTATGCATTCATAGGCGTGAGCCCCGATGTAATCCCGCTTAGTCTGGATGAGGTTGTCTGGGAGCATCTTGTGTCTGTACCCATCACAGAAGGGGACAGCAGTGGCGAAACAGGGCATGGGAATGCTGGCTCAGACCCCGGTGCTGACCACCTGCTACCAGCAGTCCTGGCAGTTTTCAACAGCCAACTTAAAGAAGTCTCTAATAATAGGTTCTCAAGTTCTAGGTGTTGATGAAATGCATCCTTTATCTTTCCTAGAAATACACTTCTGATGATGCAGCCTCCCTCCTCCACATCAGGACAATATGACCATAATTGAGGGTCCAACCAAATTCACTGGTTGCCTGTCTTAGCAGTGTAAAGCCTTGAGCGTAAGAGATGATCTTGGAAGCATAGAGGTCATTCCGAATGTCTGCCAGGAATGATTTCTTATCATCATCAAACTAATTCTTTTGGGGACCCTTCAGCTTTTTGCTAACTTGAATTCTTTCATCCTTCAGAGAGGATAAGCACTGAACAAAGACAGCTTTTCCACTGAGGGTGACAGGAATGCCATCTTCCAGGGTGGAGATGGTGGTCCACTTCCTGGTGCCCTTCTGTTCCACGCTGTCCCTGATCTTTGGCAGCAAGTATTTGCCATCAGTATCTTAGAATATCGGCTGTGATTTCAATCAAGAATGAATGGAGCTCTGTCTTATTCTAGTCCTCAAAGGCCTCTGTCATCTTGTTTTGATTTCAATCAAGAATGAGTCGAGCTCTGTCTTATTCCAGTCCTCAGAATCATATGCCATCTTGTTTTGCTCCATGCCCAGCACCTGTTTCATCAGGTGGTAAGCTCCACTGATCAGCTGCATAGCCACATACTCTATCCTATTGTACACCATCTTTACAAAGTGGCCTGCTCCCTCCTCTCCTATCCACTCAGAGGAAAGTTTTTCAGTTTTCTTTTGCAGTGATGCCTTGGAAGATTGTCTTGATAGGGGCCAACTTCTTTGTTCCCTCTTGGCATGAGTTATAGGCCATACTGGGATCCTTTTCCTCCAGCACTAACTTTGCTCTCCACAGATAAAATTTCCTTGGCCTTGTGGTCTCTACATCGTCTTGTGGCATCCCTATATTCGGAATTTCCTCCATCAATGATAATGTCACCAGTGTGCAACAATGATACTAATTTTTTCACGAAATCATCAACAGCTTGACCAGCCTTCACAAGAAAGACGATACGCCTGTGGCTTTTTCAGCTTGGAGACCATTTTTTTCAAGGACTGAACACCAACATCTTTGGTCCCTTTGCCTTGTTGCCAAGGAATCATCAACTTTGGAGACTGTACTATTAAAAGCACAAGCCACAAAGCCATGGTCATTCATGCACAAAATTAAGGTCTGGCCCATGAAAGCCAGTCCAATCAGTGTTATGCCAGTTTGGGCCATGGTGGAAGCATCAGACAGAGTGGAATTGGAGTGGGAAAAGTGTGGAGTGCTCACGGCTCACAGGCAAGTGAAGGATATACCAGCTGCCAGAGTTTTGTCTCTTTAGATGCCTCTTTTTCCTCCCTCACCTGCTAAATAGAAATATTTTTGAAACTTTTATCCTTAGCCATTTATAGAAGCTTAATCTCTGTACTTTCTCCCACGAAGAACACATCTACTTCTTCAGTGTCGGTGACATCTTTGTGCCAATTTCCAAATCCTCCCATAAGTATTTTTCTTCTATTCTCTGACCAGCCACCTTGACACTTCCAACTGGATTGGCCGTTCAAATTTAAAAAACTGCAAACCTCACATATCTTTGAGCCCCAAAGCATTTATCTTTATGTCTTTCCTACTACTATTAATGGCAATGCTATATTCACAGTCTCATAGGTTTCAAAAAGGAAATAGCTTTTGATTTTGCCTTCTCTTTCTCTTCTCCTAGTTCTGGTTAGTCTTTCTTTGTAATTTTGTCCCCATTTGTTTATTCCTTTTTATTCCAGTTTTTTGCCACCATTATGTGGCCTTCATAACATTACATTTAGACTATGGCAATTGTTAGGGGATGTCCCTATGTTTCATGACTGTTCACTGCTGCCAGCGAGGCTGAAGCTGCAGTTGTACCTTGGTTACCATGGCACTGCTCCATAACCCAGCCACTATAAGGCAGATGTACTATAAAGACTTTCCAAGTTCAAGACATGAATCCCAGGAGATTTTCCCTTGACTAAATCCTGTGCTTACTTTAGCATAACACTTCAGAGGCCAGATTCAATGGGAGAAAACAATAGAGAGAACTTCTTGATGTTGCTGGCCTTCTGCAAGGCAGAGGCTTTGCTGCCTTCTTGCAACTTGACCATAAATCAGACTAAATGTCTTTCAGTGGATAGGGGGTGGTTCTAATGGGATGAAGACACAAGTTACTTAATAGTCTTTAGAGATAGTCCATTACTTTTTGCTTTTCCGTCTACCCAAGTCTTCAAATAAAACTTATTGGAGAGCTTTGGTGGGTAGGTAATGACTATTTGTAAGATGAGCAGATTACTGTAAGATTATTTATAAGATTATTAATAAGTACAATAATATTTCTATTCATTACTTATAATAAATAACATATTATTAAATATACATGGCTGGGCATGTAGCTCACTCCTGTAATCCCAGCACTTTGGAAGACCGAGACAGGCAGATCACTTCAGGTCAGGAGTTCAAGACCAGCCTGGCCAACATGGTGAAACCCCATCACTACTAAAAATACAAAAATTAGCTAGGTGTGGTGACACACACCTGTAATTGCAGTTATTCAGGAGGCTGAGGCAGGAGAATCACTTAAACCCGGGAGGCAGAGGTTCTAGTGAGTTGAGATTGCACCACTGCACTCTAGCCTGGGCAAAAGAGTGAGACACTGTCTCAAAAAATACATATGTGTGTGTGTGTGTGTGTGTGTGTGTATATGTATAATATATAAGAAATACTCATTATTTATGACATCAGTTATAAGATGAATAATAAAGAAAGCTTTGCATTCCCTTCTTCTATTCTTTGTACTATCTGTATTGGATAAGAATAACTCATCAGATGGTTCTTAACCTACCAAATAAAACAGGCATTGGCACATCTTATTAATAGAAACAATCACTTATCAAATATGTTCTAAAGTTATCACTGTGGAACATGCCCTTCTGAAATTAAACAGAGCTAAACAATTTCTGGTATTAATTTGGTTTACACACTTAATCCTATAGCTTTCTGTCTGATAAACCTCCTTCTCTATCTTCTAATTCTATGGTTTGTCGAGGAAAAGGAAGTTAAGCCTTAATTATTGAATTAGCTTATACGTTTTTCTTTAGGAAACAGACACATTTACTAAGAACATGCTAGTTATGGGTACTACCATGTGAGATGTAAATAGCAGCTCCATTAATTCAGAAGTTTTACTATTTCTTTCATGCAATAGTAAAATGTATTGTTTTTTCAAAATTCTATTTAAGACCCTGTTTCCCCTGGTCAGATGAATCTAACTAATCATTTTAACATTTTTGAAAAGCACACTGATTAGCAAAGTAAAGCTTGGGCTTAAAATCTAAACTAGGAGAATTTCTCTTTTCCATTGTAAAATAACTTTTAAAAAAATTTGTATAAATGACTGAAGTACAAATGCAGTTCTGTTACACGTATAGGTTGTGTAGTGGTTAATTCAAAGCTTTAGGGCATCCATCACCCAGATAATGTACATCAAACCCACTAATTACTCATTATCCCCCCACGTAAAATAACCTTCCCTATAGTTGATTATTTGAAAAATCTGAATGTATCTTACAATCAATGTCAGATGAAATTTGCTGCCACCAGGGAGAAGGTAAGTTGATAAGTAGTTGTCAATGACTAAACACATACAAATTTAACAGATGTACAGGCTATTGATCATCCAATTGTCACCTAAATTAAGAGCCTACATGAATAACATCACATTCTGGTAAAGTTTTAATGAACTGCATATCCCTGTCACTTAAAACTTTTTCTAAAATAAATATTATGGTGCAGTCTTAAAGTTATTTTGTATTAGGAAGGCTATCTGTTTTAGTTCAGGTGACATATTGAAAGGCTGCAGAAAATTTGGGAGAATAGGTGGAGAATTTCCTAAGATAGCAGAGGTTGATACACCCAATGTAAGCATCATAAAAGGCACCCACAGCATCAAATGTCTATTTGTTGAAAGGTTGCAGCTGGCTTATAAGACAAACTACCTCCCAGTGGTATATCATTTAATTACCAGAAGTAAAACTACAAATTTGGCTAAGTAGAGAGTTCAAATGAATCCCTGGTACTGTTTAGGATGTCTCATGGTTGTGAGTAAGCCTGTGAATAGTGGAGTGGAATGCCACTTGATGTTGCACATGACTGCCAAGGGCCAGCAGTGACTTAGAATAATCTTTACTTCCTAGATATTAAGAAGGCTTAGACCAATCTTTCTCAATGTATGTTGGTGGGCTACATTAGAATTAGCTGAGATGCTTGTTTACAATTGATTGCATCCCTGGGGTCTCCTGCTCCTCCTCAAGGTCATAATATGGAAGGTAGGAGGCAGGAATGTGCATTTTAACATTTGAAGGCTGTCATCCTTAAACTCCTGTGAGTAGTCCCGAAAAATAAAGTGGAATGCAAATATATGTACCATTTATGGTTATTAAGCTAAAAAGAATACTTTTGAACATTTAATATATATTTTAAGTAAAAAAAAAAACTGTTGTTGTGAATCTTACCATCAATGAATGGTATTTTACAATTAAAGAATGGTAATATTTTAACAATAGTGAGCTTACAAGTCTTAAAAAAGAAGGATGACTGATATGGCTATGCCCCATATACATGCTCTAAACTAAGCCACCCTACTCAACAACAGCATGAGGTCCAAGGTGCACCCTGTGGAACTGGGAAAACAGTTCATTTGTTCGAGGATGTGGTCAAAGTCACCTAAGTTTTGCCAAATTTTTAAACATTGCTTAGGAAAAAACTTCATAGTGAGAACAGAGTAGGATAAATGTAAATCACTCAGGCAACTGCTTGGCAGGGTAAGTATGGGTAAAATGCTCTCAAACAGGATGATTTTACACCTCAGAAGACATTTTTGGTTGTCACACTGGTGTGAAGGAGAGAGGAGATACTGGTAGCCAGAAATGCTGCTAAACATCTTTCAATGCACAAAAGAAGCCCCAACAACAAAGAATTACCTGGCCCAAAACGTCAGTGGTGTCAAGGTTGAAAATCTCTATTCTTGAGAATAACCTTCTGTAACCACCAGATTTTCAGGGCTATTCTGGACAAAGAAATAGAAAAGAAGCCCAAGAGTACAATGTCTGTTTTCTTTCAACAACAGAACAAAGCCATCTGTTAGAAGAATACAGTAGAGAAGAACCAAAGTCCTGACCATTATGCCGAAAACATTCTTTTGTCTCATAAACTGAAAGAAATTCTCAGATTGGCCAGTGATATTCACAAAAGGGCAACATGTCAGTTTGAAAACTGAGATTCATTGAAGAAAATTCAGCAGGAGACAGATGAGACAACAACAACAAAATAATGAAATGTCAAAAAGGGAGAGGACGGAAACCCATGATAGAAACAGCAAAAATTACAATAAAGACATAAGTAGCTGCTTTGCTTATGTAGAATAACGTGTACACTAAGGGCTCAAAATAGAAATGAAATAACAACATGAATAACAGCTACTGTCATATTCTATGTTACCTAATTTAATCCTGACAATATCACTATTGGATGGATATCAGTGTTCCTGTTTTCAAAATGAGAAAACTAAGGTATTAAAACTGAACCCCTTCCTTAAATCATATACAAAAATCACTTCAAGATATATTAAAGACCTAAGTGTAAAACCTAAAACTGTAAAATCTCTGAAAGATAACCTAGGAAATGCCATTCTGAACATAGGCTCTGCAAAGATTTTTTGACAAAAACACCAAAAACAATTGCAACAAAAACAAAAATTGACAAGTGGGACCTAATTAAACTAAAGAGCTTCTCCACAGCAGAAGAAACTATCAACAGGGTAAACAGACAACCTACAGATTGGGAGAATATATTTGCAAACTATGCATCCAACAAACATCTAATATCCAGAATCTATAAGGAACTTAAACAAATAAACAAACAAAAAACAACTCCATTAAAAAATGAACAAAAGACATGAACAGACACTTTTCTTTTGTGTTGTTGTTTAAACATTTTTTTAAACTTTTATTTTAGGTTTGAGAATGCATGCGCAGGTTTTGTTATGTAGGTAAACTCATGTTACAGGGGTTTGTTATACATATTACTTCATCATCCAGGTACTAAGCCTAGTACCCTATAGTTTATTTGTCTGCTAGTCTCCTTCCTCTCTTTCTCCACCCTCAAATAGGCCCCAATGTCTGTTGTTCCTTTCTTTGTTTTCATGAATTCTCATCATTTAGCTCCCACTTGTACGTGAGAACATGTGGTATTTGGTTTTCTGTTTCTGCATTAGTTTGCTAAAGGTAATGGCCTCCACCTCCATCTATGTTCCCAAAAAAGACATGATCTTGTTCTTTTTTATGGCTATACAGGGTTTTGTGGTATACATGTGCCACATTTTCTGTATCCAGTCTGTCACTGATGGGCATTTAGGTTGATTCTGTGCCTCTGCTATTGTGAATAGTGCTGCACTTAACATGGGTGTACATGTATCTTTATGGCAAAACGACTTACATTCCTCTGGGTATATACCCAGTAATGAGACTGCTGGACCAAATGGTAGTTCTGTTTTTAGCTCTTTGAGAAATCACTATACTGCTTTCCACAATGGTTGAACTAATTTACACTCCCACCAACGGTGTATAAGTGGCACTTTTCAAAAGAAGACATATATGTGGCTAACAAACATATGTTAAAAAAAAGCTTAACATCTCTAATAATTAGAGAAGTGCAAATCAAAACCACAATGAGATACCATCTCATACCAACCAGAATGGCTATTATTAAAAAGTCAAAAAATAACAGTTGCTGCGAAGATGTTAGAGAAAAGAGAACACGTATACACCGCTTGTGGGAATGTAAATTAGTTTAACCATTGTAGAAAGCAGTGTGGCAATTTCTCAAAGAACTTAAATCAGAACTAGCATTTGACCCAGCAATCCCATTACTGGGATGTATCCAAAGGAATATAAATCATTCTACCATAAAGATACATGCACACATATGTTCACTGCAGCACTAATCACAATAGCAAAGACATATAAATACTCATCAACAGTAGACTGGATAAAGAAAATGTGATATATATATGTGTGTATATATATGTGTGTATATATTTACATACATGTATACACACACACACACACACACACACACCCCATGGAATACTACACAGTCATAAAAAAGAATGAGATCATGTCCTTTGGAGCAACATGGATGGAGCTGGAGGCCATTGTCCTAAGCAAACTGATGCAGGAACAGAAAATCAAATACTGCATGTTGTCACTTATAAGTAAGAAGAAGGGAGAAATAGACACTACTTGAAGGTGGAGGAAGGGAGGAGGGAGAGGATAAAAATCTTACCTATTATCCTTGGAAGCAGTGGCAGTGAGGTGAGTTGAGAATCTAGTGCTTCAGCAACTAACAGCCACGATGGCAGTGTGAGTGATATGTATCACATAGCGGTAGGGCACAGCTTTGTGTCCTAAGCAGATATTCCTGTCAGGGCCTTGTCCATGTTCTCTGCTGGGTAGGCCCCCATTTCCATTCAATTTTTAAAGGTTGATTCTCCAGCATTTTTATCATATCAGTAAAATTCTCCTATTTTTCCAATAACTTATTTTCATCTTAAATTAGCTAGGATCAGTTTCAGTGGCTTGCAAGCAAGAGGGCTGATAGCTTCAGTACTGGAAGGGGAAGATCGGATAACTCTTCTAAGTTATACATGGGGTTGGAATTTGAAATAAAATGTGAACAACTATCTCACCTCTCCCGTTTCAGGGGATTGCCGCTCTGACCATGAGGTGTTGTTTTCAAGCCAGTGATCCTGGGATGAGGAGGAGAAAGGCAATGGAGAGGGAAATGACAGAAGCCTAGATAATACTTATCTGGCATTCAGTGGATTTACATTTCCTTAAAGTAAAATATTTGCACTTTGTCTTTTAAAACGTTGTGTTATGCCCTTTCCCCCACCCCGTGCATTCTTCCCCAAATTCTTCTCAAGTCCTCTTCCTTCCTGTCATCCTTGTCTCAGCTCAAATGCCCCTTCTTCAGAGATGGCCTCTCTGACCACCTAAAGTGGTCTCTCATGTTCCTATCTCTCACAAATCCCATTTTATTTTCTCAATAGCACTGACCCTCCCAGATCTATTTGATTATTGTTTATGGGTTTAAATCCCCCAGTCCTGTACCCAATCCTTTCTCCAACTGTATCCCCAATGCCTCAAACAGACCTAGCATAAAGTGAATATATTTTGGATAAATGAGGCAGTGGATGAAGCCCCAACTTCTTAGCCTTTTATATACTCTTTATACTTTCAGAATCGCTGAAATTCCTGTGTGTTTATATTCTTACCATGTGGAGATTAGTGGGTGGGGGAGGAGGATGGACTATTTAGTTGGACAATAATCCACAATTTCTAAAGGGAGAGTTTTAAAAATTAAAGGAATATCTTATCATCTATAAATTTAATTCTCTTTTATTAATACCAAGGTACTATCAAGGAACTTTTGAAAGAAGTTGAACTGTACAGAAAACCTAGTATATAACACTGGTCCCTTTCTCACAAACATACTTTAATTTGATGCAATAAAATATCTTCATGTAAGTAATATAAAAATTGTTTTCTGCGCATATACTGAGTATCATGCACTATGTCCGTTGCTGGAGAAATCATTGTGAATAAGGTAAAGCAGTCTTTGCCCTCAGGGCGCTAAAAATTTTGTGAAGGATCCACATAAGGAAACTGTTCAAACACATGTGATAATTGATATGACAGATCAATTCAGAGTGCCATGGGAACATACAAGAGTGGTGCTTACCCCAGGCTGGAATGGAAGGTGGGTGATAGGCAGGGAGGCCTAAGCTGGGATCTCCTGGTGAGTTAGCTGCAAGCAGGAGGGATCATGCAAGGGAGTCAGCAGGTGTGAAAAGGAATCACATGAAGAGGTCAGGCTGGACCAGCACATGCTGACCATATCACACACATAGAACCACGATCAGTTCACTGATCCTGGACAGGTGTCAGACACAGCCTGTTTCCTCCAGTTGAGTTCATTCTACCATGATTCCAACCCTTGTGTGTATAAATCCTCTCAATCAATGCACAACCTACATATCACTTCTTCCAGGAAACCATTCCTGATCTTTCAGACATAAGAAACTTCTTTCTCCTTTGAACCCCTGTTGTTTATTGGTTTACTTAGAGACTGTCTCAGATGGCCATGCAGGTTGTGCACTGCACAACTTACCCAAGCATGTGTGGCAGCTAGCTCTACCTACACACAGGTACTTATTCACACATCGTATCTTTCCTGCCAATCTTTAAGCAACTCGAGGGCAATTTCCATTGGCTTTTTCTGTATTTCCTTTTGTGCCAAAAACATTTCACTGGATCTGTTACCCAACTGTCTATATCAGTATGAATTTAGAATGTGAGTGATATATTAGTTCAGTGAGAAACATGAAGAAAACCTATATATATTTTGGAAAATGTATGAGAATTTGTTAAAGGTGTATCGTTAATGGTATTTCGATGTAGTGGGAGTGAGAGACTAATCCTACCCTGCCCAAAGCTCAGTTCAGCTCCTTTCTTTTTAAATTTTGAAATTCACTTTGTGTTATGTTATCTTATGACTTCAAAGGATTCACAAGAACTCAATCTGTTGAATTTACCATTGAGTAACTACGCATTGTTTTCTTCTTTTTCTTTTCTGTTCTTCTTATTTTTAACAGCGCAACAGTCATTTGAACTGTACATCTGTTAACCAGAAGGCCAACCTGACTTCAACTTTTACTGCTTTCCTAATGGCTCTATTGGAAAGCTCTTACATCTTACCACCATCTGGTGCCACTAGCCTCTGAAATCTTTTAGGCAGTCTGTGCTAAAGGGTGTGTGTGTGTGTGTGTTGAAAGACATATTCAGGGATTTTCTTTTCTTGAAATTACCTTCAGTGACTCAGAAAAGTTTAGTTTGTATCTCCTATCCTTATTTTATTAAATTCAGTTAGACCATCAGGGTTATAACTGTTTTGGATGATGTCTAAACTCCATAGAATTCTACATTTCCCTTCTGGTTTTTTTCACACACATACAATCTCAAAAACAAAACCTCTTCTAACTCCCTTTATCTATCTTGGGGATTTGAGAGGCTCCAGGAAACATCCCCCTACCCTCCCACCCAATGATATCATTGTAGGGCTGGGAATTCCCACTTCTAGTTAATCTTTGAGGTTGCATCCGTGAAGGCAACTGTGAAAACACAAATGTAATCTAAAAGCAGCATCACGTTAAGCCCTGAGAGTTTCAATTACTTCATTAAGGGGCACATGGCTGAGGAAACGAGAAGCAGCACAATTTATTACTGACGGAAAAAAGGCAAAGGAAGTGAGTGTTGCCAGATGGTCTCAATGAAGGCTCTGGACATAAAATAAAAATGTGTAGAAAGGCATGTACACAATATTGGAACCTTGACCATTATCAACATTACATTTTACAGTTGGCAATCAATTATATAACACTTATCAACCTAAAATGTTTTTTCTTTTTTTCCCAAGTAGGTACATTTTTAAAAATTATCAATTTTCTTTCTTACTGACTCGGAACTAAATTTGCTGCATTCATAGAGAGATGGGCTACTCGGGATGCAATAAATCCCCTCTACGTCAGGAGTGCCCTGAAATTCAAACAATATGCAATTGATTTTACCACATTTGGAGAGGTGGTATCTGGGCCGAAAGGGAGAAAACTTATGATAAGTGATAAATTATCAAGATGTGCTCTTACCTTAAGTATAGGGAACATCTTTTCCAAGGGAACAAATATCTAACACCCAGATTTGGATTTGGATTTTTTGAAAGTTTATTCATATATGTAAGTATAGAGACACTGCTTGACTAAATTTGAAGTAAGATTTTACAGTGCGAAGAGCTGCTATATTTTCTGTCTTACCAAGAGTAGTGATTCACCAGATTTCTCAGAATTAGCCCAAATCAGAACATGACAAATGAATTTTCAATAGCAGAACATGCTGTTTATTTGAAGGCTGTATGTATACATTCAGCATTTCAGAAGTAAATGCTTTAGATTATTGAACTGCTAAATAGATCTGCTTTTTAGAATGAAAACCTTAGTATCAAGTTGTTTTCTCAAAATATTTTCAAAGGAAATTATTTATTCAACAAATCTTTTTCTTAAGTGTCTATGCACTGTAATGTGCCAGATACTGTTCTAGGTTCTAGATATGACACCTCAATATGGTACCTATTTATATAGTTAGAAAGATTATGCAAAGAAACAAAGGTGATGAATTAGATGAGAATTTTGACACTAAAGATATTTAAGTCTTTTTGATAAAGTTACCCAATTGTCTTACATTTTATGAATATTGGAAAGATAATACTGATCTGAATTATGTGTTGGTAAAAGAGAAATATTCAGCTTAACCATGCAGTTCTGTCCCACCTGGCTGCTGAACCACAGTAACATGAGTGGGGAACCATGTCTTGTCTAGCTACTCCATACAGAGACATCCTTATTGAGATGCTAGTAAGACTAACATCCAAACAGTAAATTGGTCTAGAAACGTGGGGCTGGCATAGAGAGTAAGTAAGACAGCCTTCTCCTTTAAAAATGTCTGTCCCTAAGGCATGTCAGATAGTGAAAATAACATAATTTGCTTTAATTAGAAAAGTGAAATTTTATTAAATTTTTTTCCTGGGTAGAAATACCAAATCTCCAGATCATTATGAGGCACTTGCCCAACCTAAGTGAAATGTAAATAAAATTGTGTGTCAACAACCTGGCTATCTGTGTTGTTTATAGTCATGAGCATCTAGGGAATAAATAAATTTACAAAGTCACCCAAAAAGGTGACATCTCATGGTGGGCATGGAGAGTGACGAGAGATATAAATAGAGAACTTAAAGGCCAATGTGACCTACTTCACATTTTAGCTGGATTTGCCCTGAATTCATTCTGACTACCCTTCAATCATTTAGCTGTTCTCAGAAATACTGAGTGTAGAGGAAACAAACTGTGAAATTTGGCTGGAAACACATGGTTGTGAAAGGGGAGTAGTAGCCAGAAAAATAATTTAGTATCTTAACAGAAGGCTCTGACTGGCCAGTCAAGTTATTTGGACCTCATTCATTTTTTCATTCAGTGAATACTTATTAAGGATTCATTATGTGTCAGGAGCTGTTTGGAGCAATGAAAACTCAGCATTAAACAAGACAAAGGGGTGGAGAGAAAAAATTAACAAGAAAATATCAGGTGGTGGTAAGAGCTATGAAGATAAAACAGTGGACAGTGATTGAGATCACAGGATTTATTGGGGCTCATACGTGGTCAGGGAAGACCTCTCTAAGTGAGTGACATTTAGGGTGAGACTCTGATGACAAGAAGCAAGCATCCATAAGGAGTTCCAGGGAGAAGAAACAGGCTGTAAAGTGCGAAGTGGTTGTATGACTGGAGAATAATGATCAAGGGGAAGGACAGTTGGCATGATGAGGTCAAGTGAGGTAGACAGCGGATCAGTTTACGGAAGGTCTCTTAGGCCATGGTAATGAGTTTGTGTGTTTCCCTAAATGCAATTGATTTGCTCCAGACCACCACCAGAGTAAATGCCAGAGAATAGGCAAGTAGGCAAAGTAAAAGAAAACTTTATTTACAACCCAATGTGAAGGAGGGGCAAGGTTCACCAGTCTCCGGCGGTGGAGGCCGAGGAAGTCGCTCTGGCGTTCTCGGGCCAGGTTCCTAGGTCCACACACGAGCAGGGGCCAAGGAAGTTCGCACCGCGCGCGGGCGGGAGCGACTTTTATGTCGTGGGCCCGGGAGTGGGAGGGCAGTGGGCGGGACATAGGCGGGGAGGGGGCGGGGCAGTAGGCGTGGCTAGGCGGGTTCCGGTTTTTCTCCGTCGGAGGTCGGGTTGGGCCTGCGCAGTCGACCCGTGTCTTTCCCAGGCGCGGGAAAGTTAACAATGAAGAACCGGGAAATGTGCCATTTTAGTCCCTTTGTTCTTTTTGTTCCCTCCATCCCTCCATCCAGACAGCAATGGAAGGTTTTAATCAGGGATGTGATAGGATATGATCGACAGATTTTATTTTAAAGTTCATTCTACTGCTGTATGTGAAAAATAGATTTGAGATGGGCAAGGCTAGAAGCAGGGAGACTAGTTTTTGGTAATTAACAAAAAGGAATTTTCATAGCTAAATGAGAGGTGCTGGTACCTTGGACAAGGAAGATAGGAAGTGGAGCAAAGAGACAGTTTTTGGATATATTTTGAAGGCAGATCTGATAGGACTTGTTCATGAAGTTTACAAGGGAAAAAGAGGAATTAAGAAAGACTCCTGAATTTTTGGTTAATGAAACGGGAGGAAGCAGGAGGAGACTGGGGTTGAGCAGATTTGATGGGAGTCCAGAGTTCTCTGGGTGATGGGGAGCCATTTAGGTTTTGTTTGTTTGACATTAAAGTGGAAAATGACATGACAAAAGTTGCACTTTCAAGAGATGACACCTATCTGAGATTACGTGTGGAAGGATCAGGGATGCACTTCTAGTCTTAATTCTAACATTAGTTAACAATGTGACAGTAAAAGTTACTTTTTTGTTTTTTGTTTTTTTGGCTCACTATCATTCATGATTGTTTATTAAAGCTTTGTAAGTACCAGAAACTAGGCAAGGAGTTGTGAACAGCAAGATGAATGAGAAATTTCCTAGTGGAGGAGCTTGCACTGAACCTGAAGTCATTAGCAAGAGCACATCTAACTCTAACACTATTATTATTTACAGTCATGTTTCTGGCACAAGACCAAAGTACTATGGGATTAACAAAATTGGAATGCCTATTTCTGCCTGGGATTATTTTGAGTGGGCTAGGGAGAGGAAGGATTTATCCAGTCTACTTAAAGTTACCCCAGAATCCCTCTGTGTGTGTTGATATGGCTTGGCTGTGTCCCCACCCAAATCTCATCTTAAATTGTAGCTCCCATAATTCCTACGTGTTGTGGGAGGGACCCGGTGAGACATAATTGAATCATGGTGGTGGTTCCCTCCATACTGTTCTCATGGTGAATAAGTCTTACAAAATCTGATGATTTTACAAGGGGTTTCCCTTTTTGCTTGACTCTCATTCTGTCTCTTTGCCGGCCACCATGTAAGATGTCCTGTTGCTCTTCCTTTGTCTTCCACCATGATTGTGAGGCCTCCCAAGCCATGTGGAACTGGAAGTCAATGAAACATCTTTTTCATTATAAATTACCCAGTCTCAGGTGTGTCTTTATCAGCAGCATGAAAACAGACTATTACAAATGTGGTCTATATATGCCTCACCATTCTCTGAATACATTTTTAATTTTCCCCATCTTCTTCTCCACAGTAACTGATAGTTTTTGTTGTTTGCTTTTTAGGTCTTCAACTATTACGGCGGGGGGGGGGGCGAACATTACTACATAACTTATCAACAGAGGACACACTGTCATGCATAGGGATGTTAAGCCACTTTGTAGGCAGAGGAAATATTCAGAAGAAGGCCACAGGGCATGGTGAGAAACAGAACATCTGATGTAAAAACTACTTTCAGTAAAGCCAACTTCATTTATTTCTGTGACTCATCGGTTTGTATTTTAAAAGGCCCAAAGCCTTGCCATCAAAGATCTGAAATCATTCATCTGTAGTCCAGAACCAAGCATAGTAAAGAATGGGTACTCAAGAAAGGTTTACTCTTTGTTTGGGGGAGTTGGCAATCCTTGTTTGTTATGGTGGCTGTTGTTGTTTAATTATGACACTAAGACTAAGATAACTGAATAGAAAGCAAAAATTAGAAGGGGTAATAGGAGAAAGCCATTAATCTTCAGCTTTTCCTGTCCTGAGAACTGTTAGGTCATTGTCTTTACTTTTCAGTCCTTCAAATTGTTACTCCTTTGTTGCAACACATTCCTCAGGGCATAATCGAAAGCTGGCAGATGTCTGTTCCTCTTTGGATAGATGAGAACGAGCAACCAGGCCAACCACAGGAGCACATTACAGGCAGAAGGGCTGCTGTAAACAAAGGCAAAGAGGTGCCTGCAAGTCCCACATTGCCCGGGGGAAGATGGTGTTTTAAAGGAACCATTCCCACCTGACCTAGTTAGAAGGCTACATATTATCATTCATTATCCAATTCCATTTTCCATTTACCATATTTACTTTTATTTCCCCAGAAACCCTTTATTTTCTGCCTAAATAGGAGACATGAGAGAGGAAGGCAGCAACTAAGGCAGACAAATCTGACAAAATAGTATCAGGACGAGGGTGAATGGCAACATGCAACAACATTTCAGGTGTTTCGGTGTGGTTTTTAAATTATTATTATTTTTTTCTCTTGAATGTTTTTAGGTGTTTTAGTGCATATAAATTAGACTATTCTATGAAACTTGCAACAAAATTCTGACCAAAGAGAGTCTATCAGGGCACACTGCCAAAGGTTCTATGCCAGGGATCCCAGTATCTCTCAAAATTGCCCTCAATGGTGTCAGTGGAAGAAAGGTCTTATAGGGAAAGAGAAAACGCAAAAATGGGGTCAATGGCTCCTCAGTGAATTGCTGATATTCCTATTTGTTCTCTCTGTGAAATGGAGCAGAGACCACACCAAGAGCCAAAAAACCCAAATCTAGACTGGCCTCACATCTCATAGCTGAGCTGAGAGCGGAACTGCTCACATGCGGGAAGCAGGAACTATGCTGTGGTGTTGTCTTGCTTGGCCATCATGTCCCTGCTTTTGTAAGTGACTCTGGGCTCTTTTACTTTTTCTTCTCCATTCCTCAAGTAAATCAACTGAAGTAAGCATGATTTGTTTTTCCTTTCTTATCCATTTTCAAAAGAAAACACATCTTTAAAACTCTTGAAATGTTTATAAGGACTCCTTGTGCAATGAAGGGAAAATAAAAAAAATACAGATAAAGATATACATGTATCTTAAAATCACTTATAATCTCACTTCTCAAAAATAACTATTTAATACTATGAGTATTTGTAAGGAATTTCTGTCCTGAAGTCTTTATTTCAAGGAAACAAGAAAAAAAAAAAAAAAAAAAACTGACGTCTTTTCCAACATGAACATACGCATGGAGGCATTAATGTATATGTGCTCATCTATAAGCTGCTTTTCTCTCTTAGCAATATGTCAGTTAACGTTTTTAAGGCTGATTGTAAAATCTCAAAATAAATTTATAAGTGTTAAATTTGAGCTTTTCTCAAAAATTTCCCAAATGGTTCTGAGAGTTTCTTGGGGCGTCTCATATGAACTCTAAAAACAATCTTCTCTGCTATTTTCCTTTGTCTGCTTCATCGCTGTGTCCTATTCCTGTTAACAGCCCAAGTGTGGCTATGTCTTCCTCCCCTCCCCTTTTCCAGCAACAGGATCTTTGCTGCTGGTGGTGGCATCTGATGTCTGGAAAAATGTTCCTGATGCTTAGTGCCCAAGATATAGTGGCCACCTCTTATCTGCAGAGGATACATTCCAAGACCCCCCAGTGGATGCTTGAAATCTTGGATAGGGCAGAACCCAATTGTCATCCTCTGGAACACATTTCTGTTCATGGCTTCCACCTACAAATTTAATGCCTTTTTCATCTTAACTAAGCCCTTATCATACACTGTGATAAATTTTTGCAGTTTGAGGTACATCCGCAAAACTAGTACAAATTTCTTTTTCCTTCTTTACAATTTCCTGTATAGAAGATTTGTTCTTACTGTAGATCTTGGCAACCTCTGCATTTGATTTTGTTTCTTTCCTCATTGAGTCGAGAACTTTCACCTTTCCACTTAAAGGAAGCACTTTACAGCTTCTCGTTGGCCTATCTGAATTGCTAGCATCACAACTCTTGCACTTTGGGGCCATTATTAAGTAAAATAAGGGTTGCTTGAACACAAGCACTGTGATAGTGCAATGGTTGATCTAATAACTGAGATGGTTACTAAGTGACTAATGGGCTGGTGGCATGTATAGCATGAAAACACTGGAAAAAGAGATGATTCACATCCCAAGCAGGATGGAGAACAGCACACAGTTTAAAATTTATGAGTTGCTTATTTTTGGAATTTTTCCATTTAACATTTTTAGACTGTTTTTGACCATGAATAATAGAAAGCACTAAAAGCTAAACTGGAATCAGTGGGGACTAGTGTATATATATATCTGTACTAAATGCCATGTCCTCGTCTTATTAATGTCATTGAAACTAACAGAGGAGTTGTTTTTTCACTCTTAAGGTACCTAATTTTTTGTCCTTTATTCTTTCTATTGAAGCTTCCCTTTCTCTAGTACTTATGCATCCATCTGCTCATTCGTTCAACAAATACATGAACGAGGTATTAGGAAAAAAGTAGCCAGCAAGACAAACATGGTGCCTGGCCTCTTGGAACTGATAAAAGAAAAACTTCAGCTGAATTAAATTGAAAGGGGTTTAATTGAGCAATGAACAATTCATGAATTGGGTGGCCTTTCCAGCCAGAGTAGGCTCAGGGACACCAGTGCAGCCATGTGTGGAAGAAGATTTATGGACAAAAAATGGAAAGTGGCACATAGAGAACAGAAGTGAGGTACAGAAACAGCTGGATTGGTTGCAGCTCGGTGTTTGCCTCATTTGAACATGGTTTGAACAGTTGGCTACATTTGATTGGCCAAAACTCAGTGATTGGCACAAGTGCGGGCTACAGTCTGTTTATAACTCCACTTATTATAGTTCATGATGTACAAAGAAACCCTTAGTTTGAACTTAAAATATGTAAGGAGGCAGCTTTAGGCTGAACTTAACAGAGCCTATAGTCAAGTAGAAGAAACAACCATTAGCTGGTAAACACACCAACAAATGTGTATTTTACTAGGAAGGAAGGCTGCAGATGCTATATGGAAGAATAATAGAGAAAGCACTGTTTAAATTGTGGACTTAAGGAGGCTGCTCTCAGGAAGTGAGTCCATGGGTGCTGGGAAATTGATAACCTGAGAATCAAGTACTATCTTGCCTGAAAATCATTTCCACCCTGATGCTGTAGCCCATTTTCCTAGAGGTCACCTTATGGACCCAGCCTCTCCTCTTACAATGTGCCTTTTCTCCAAGATTCCTTGTCCTTCGATGAAAGAGTTCTGCAAGCTGTCCTCCCAAATCTAATTTCTCAGAATCCTCAAATAAACTCAGTTTACAAACACAGTTTCAAATCAATTCATTTTTATACACCTTGATGTACAGTGATGGATAGAAATAGCTTTTCAGTAAAGAAAATCTAATTATCCAGTCTAGAAGATACTTATAATCAAAGAAACTGCTTGATGAGATATCTATTAGAGTGTCGGTTTTGTTGTGTTTTGTTTTGTTTGAGGCAGGATCTCACTCTGTTGCCCAGGCTGGAGTGCAGTGGCACAATCACAGCTCACTGCAGCCTCTACTTCCCAGGCTCAAGCAGTCCTCCCACCTCAGTCTCCCCAGTAGCCGGGACTACAGGCACGTGCAACCATACCCAGCTAATTTTTGTGTTTTTGGTAGAGACAGAGTTTCGCCATGTTGCCCAGGCTCTGTTAGAGTCCTTATACTACTCAATGTTACTATGTAATGCAACGATCATATGATAGCTTTCACAACTGTAAAAGAATAATGGGTTAGAAACAGAAATAATTTTTTTTCCTCAAACAGGTTTCCTTTTGTCCTTTGAATAATAGAGTTTTCACTTGAGCAACAGAGGAAGACAGAGAAAGATGGAAGGAGGGAGGGAGGGAGAGAAATCACAAAGCTTGCTCCCTGAGAGAGAGACAGAGAGAGAGAGAGAGAACACTAAATGGTTATAGCATTTTAAGTACCAAGGTTCTTAGTGCTCCTCAGTTTTTTCTGGCTTAATAACCTAATATGAATGAGATAAAGTTATACTCCACTACCTTTGATTTATAGAGTTAGGCAAATGTCTCCTGCTCCATTTTTTTCAGCAATTTCATTTTTCTTTAATGACTTTTCTCTCTCCTCTCCTTCTCTATACACAGACCGGGTGACAAGGGCTGATAATGGGTAATGAGTTGTTTCATAATAGAAGTTTATGATAACGTTAGCCTCATAAAGACTTCCCCCATTCACAGGAGCCATTTATGTAAATATATGAAGAAATTATAGGTCTGCCATGTCTTAGGAGAACAGCACCTGGAAGCCTGGCATTTTAAAACAGCTTTTGGGCTCCTTAGCATAATTTCTGTGCAGAAATGAAAAGATATGCATACACAGCTCAGTGAGTTGTCAGTGGCATGTCATGAATTAGAGCATCACTCAAGAAGCTGTTTCTATATTCATTACTAAATCTGCAATTTTTTTTTTTTTTTTTTTTTTTTTTTTTTTTTTTTTTTTTTTTTACTGTGGCACCTCATTATATTAAAACATCAAGCTACTTCCAAAAAAATCTTATAAAACTATTTTTTCCTGTAATCCCAGCTACTGGGGAGGCTGAGGCAGGAGAATCGCTTGAATCCAAGAGGTAGAGGTTACAGTGAGCTGAAATTACACCACTGCACTCCAACCTGAAACTATTTTTTTCCTCAAACTACTTTGGATATAATTTCCTGTTTCTTGGGAGGCAATTCTTATAGTTTAAGTTACCTAAAATGTCACTTTGTTGTATGATTGGATTGTTCTGCATTGGTGAATTTTTCATGTGCTTTCCCAGGCTTGATCCTGCAGTGGTCAGTGGAGTGAGAAGCCAAAAAAGAGGCAAGGGGCTGGGGTGCAGAAGAGGGTGATGTTAATACCTGTACCAATCCTGAAGCAGCCCCTTCAATTCTAGATGCTGTCAGTTGGAGATTGCTGTCAAAGTTTATATTCCTTCAGCTGGACAAGATGTTGAAGATACACTTGCTTCAAGAACACCCTCATATCCTTGCCAGAATAGCACATTCTTTTCCCTGTTACTCTGAAAGTATAAGTCTATATTTAAGGCAACAATTATGTGAACTGTCAGTCTTTCATCAACAAGAGAGATGATACTGAGACTCATTGTGGTAATATCACTGTTCCAGCATATGTAAAACCTTATGAAAAAGACTACTTACTGCTCAAGCCAAATTTTGCCTTTCACAAAAAATGTCCTCTGATTGTTCAATCAGTTGGTATTGTGGAAACCTGGAACTTCATTGTGAAATGCAGTATTCCAAAATGGACTTAAAATTGACCATTTTGCAGACATAATGGCAAGTGTATTTTATCAGAAATAATAATAGCTATACCATGTATTGATCGTTTATTCTCTGCCACACAATCATGCCATCTATGTGATCTTTCTTAATCCTTACGACAACCTGTGAGTAAGGAACTGTTATTATGCTTGTATCATAGATGGAAAAGCTGAGGTTAGAAAGGGGAAGTAACGTGTTCAATTTCATGTGCCTAGAAAGTTGTGGAGCCAGGATGTGACCTCTGTTCTGTCTGATCACAAAGCTCATGCCCTAATCACGAACTTCAACCTCACAGAATTAACATGAAATGACAGAGTTTGGAAAATGATTTGGTTGGCTCAAAAGTGAAAATGCTGCTGAAGTAAGAATATGGTAGAATTTTCTTTCAGAAACTTTCAGAAAGTATTCATACTTGCGATAAACTGAATGCTTGTGTTTCCCCCAAATTTGTATGTTGCAACTTAATCCCCAGTATAATGGCATTTGTGGGTGAGACCTTTGGGAGTCCATGGTGGGGAGCCTCATTGAATGGGATCAGTGTCATTATAAGAGAGATTTCTAAGAGTTTCTTCACCCCTTCCACCATGTGAGGACACAGCAAGAAGACAGCTGTGTCTACAAACCAGGAAGCAGGCCCTCACCAGACACCCAGTCTGCCCGTGCCTTGATCTTGAACTTTCCAGCCTCCTGAACTGTGAAAAATAAGTGTCTGTTGTTTAAGCCACCTGGTCTATGACTTTTTTGTTATAGCAGCCCAAACAGACTAAGACAACGCTCATTAACTTTCTGCCTGATGTACATCCATTAGTTAGAAAATAAATATATATTTTGCCAGTTTTTTAAAAAGCCAATACTGTATGATTCTCAACCTGGAAAAATTAAGTGGCTTGAGATGAGTGAGAATCCAGGTCATCTTTAAAATGCCTCAGCGCTTTTTAGCTATTTTTAAGTTAAGATATTTTTGTATGAGTCCAATAATATAATAAGAATGTATTCAATAGCCATAAGCACTGAAAAATCTCACAGTGGTTCTAGGAGAAAACTTCTGTTATTACTACAATTTTGTGTGCTAAAGAACAGGCATATTAAAATATTTTAGTACCGATTATAAAATAATGGCAAACATCTATTAAGCACTTAATATGTGCCAGATACTCAATATGTGCCAGACGTTCATTTTTTTCACATACTAACTCTAAGAACTAGATACTTCCATGTTACAGATGATAAATTCGAGATAGAAAGTCACATAACTTCCCCTAGCTCATACAAAGTATCAGAGTCATGATGAAAGCCAGGCATCAAGTAGAACCTCTATAGTCTACACTCCTGATCACTCTGTAACATGGCCTCTTCTTCTATATAGGCTTCTGTATTTACATATTAAACATACCATATGTTGCTATTATGTTTAAATTGCATATTACATTTATTTTCTGCAGTCACTTTCTGTGGTGACTAAAATTCATAATAGTGGCTATGGCTCAAATTTCTTCTTTTTTCTTTTTCTTTTTGTTTTTCTTCCAGATAAAGTCTCACTCTGTTGCCCAGGCTGGAGTACAGTGGTGCCATCTCAGCTTACTGCAACCTCCGCCTCATAGGTTCAAGTGATCCTCGTGCCTCAGCAACCCAAATAGCTGGGATTATAGGCATGAGCCACCAGGCCTGGCTAATTTTTGTATTTTTAGTAGACACGGGATTTTCCCATATTGGCCAAACCTCAAGTGATCTGCCTGCCTCAGCCTCCCAAAGTGTTGAGATTACAGGTGTGAGCCACCATGCCCAGTTCAAATTTCTATAATTATCTGATTTGTTCAGTAGCATTTTCGGTTTTTATTTCTTCCAGGACAGAATTATTATCATACTATACTTTTTCAGTCATTGATCAATTTATCTAGTGTGTACTGCCTGTGCTAGCTGTAACACACTCTACTAGACCTTTGAGGGAGTTACAAAGATTGTTACTGCTTTCGGCAACCCACGACTTGAGGGAGAAGGCAGTGTGATGGAGTAAGGCACAGCTAGCTTGATGGCAGTACAAGATAAAGTGAGACAGGAACATAGGTGAGAATTAAGCATTTAGAAGTTGAAAGATGGGATTCATTTGGATCAGGATAGGAGGGGTCAGGAAAGACTTGTGAAGGGGATGCCATCGAGGATATCCTCAGGGATGAATCTTTGCTATCAGGGATGTTACATTTGGAAGGGATCTCAGAGACACCGCACTTAATTCTCTCATCATAAAGGAGAGAATGCTGAGAACCAGAAGCGTTGAGTGATTTCCCAAGGTCACACTCTCCCATCTGTAACCTCTACTTCAATTTCAAACCTGAATGCTTGATTAATGCTTTTTAAGAACAGTTTTGACAGATCTGTCCTGATTTTAGTACTAGTTACCTGACTCACATCTTAAGGATACTCTTGAGAACCAAATAAAATAAAATAAGATGTAGTAATTATTAAAAATCATTAAGGAAAAGTAATGCTGACTAGTCAACTCTAATGGAGAGTCTGACAGATTTACTGCCAAGTCAGGCTTGGAAGAGAAGAGGAAGTAGCAGATGGAGTTTTATGCTAGTAATGACAGCAGGTGGGAAACAGGTAATAGCAAACAGATGGGCCCCATAGTATATAAAGACCACCAGCATCTCATTTTCTAGTGCTTTGTTCCCAAATAGTAGTAAGATTCCATTCAGTTCTTGTAAAAATCTTACGAAACACAAACTCACTATTAGATATAATGTTAGGTATCACAGAGGGACAGTTTAAAAATAAAACCGTCACTATACTGAGGCTCAAGAAAAGTAGGAAATATAACACAAGTACAAAAAAAAAAAGAACAATGTAATACAAAAGAGCACAAATAAATGCTACAAAAGAAACACAAAGTGTAGGATGAATCTGGTCTGCAAGGGTAAAGGAGTCAGAAAGCAAAAGAAAATGTTCAAGTTAAAGAAAGGCTCAGAAGCAGGTAAATGCCAGAGAGGATTTGCTTAATTGTGAATGGCACAAGACTGCTAGAGACAAACAAACATGTGTCATGGAAGAGCAGAATAATTAGGTGGTACAGACCCCTAAACATCACTGTCTAACTTGGAACAAGACACTTAAACCCTCTCACCTTCCATTTCTTTATTTCTAAAATGAGATAGTTTCTGTGACCCCTTCTAGGTTTAGGAGTTAGTAATCTCTAATATAGAATCTCCTTAAATTTCTTAGACTAGTATTTCCCAAAGTATGAGGTGTGTGATCCCAGTGAAATGGCTATTTTAAAGAGTACATATGTAATATTTGTGTCAGTAATTACATAATTTTTAGTAAGGTTGGCTTCTATTTAAAACAAGTGATAGTGATTTTCATTTTTGTAGTGTTACAAGTTTTCTTTAAATTTTTTAAGTGAAAAATGTGTATCAAGTTATAGAAAAAATTTAACTATTTCCATTGATGTGTGATATTTTCAATTCATACATGTTTTCTGTGCATACTATAACATAGCTGTGCTTGTTTTGCTATCATTGATTGATTCATTCACTGAACAAATACTTGCAGAGTACCAACTGTGTGTCCTGCTCTAGGCAGCATTGACAATCTGGTAAACAAAACAAACAAAATCTTTGCCTTGAGGAACCGACATTCTTGTAAAGTGAGATTGACAGTAACAATAGACATGACAAATAAGTAAATTATATAGGGTCTTAGTAGGTGATAAGTGCTAGAAAAAAACAGAGCAAGACAGGAGGACTGGGAGGGCTAAGAGGTATGTGATAGATGAGATGGCCAAGTAGTCTCTTTAGGGAGGAACCATTTTATCAAAAATTTCAAAGAGAGAAGGGAATGAGCCATGTGAATATTTTAGGTGAAGAATAATATTACACTTTACTTACCACTGAGTGAAACTGATGTTCCTACATCCTGGGCTCACATATGCCCATCGTTGTTAGGGGAGAAACATATTAGAACAAAGCTTAAATTCATAGTGACATCACTATTCCAGGTATATTCCGATTTGAGACACAATTTGAAATACTAGAGGGACACCTTATGGGGAAACCCAACAAGCCAGTGGATATATAGAGGTGATATTTGGAATTTGAAGTAGATGTTGGAGTCGTTTTTATAGCTTTTATATTTAAAGCTGTGATAGTGCCAAGAAAAAGAGGTAAAACAGAATGTTAGCAACTTGTTACTTCTGTAAGGGATGGAAGGGGGGACAGAGATGGAAGAAACTAACTTGTATTATGTGCCAGGCCCCAAGCTAGCAAAGCAGTTTGCATACACTATGGATTGATTGCACAAGAGGTAGGCAATGAATATGTAATAAACATATTTATTTTTCAAGGAGCTTTCCAGGAGAGGTGAGAGAAGATAGTGGGGGGCAAATCTGTGGTCTCTAAGGTAAGAGAAGCTGGATGTAATGGCTCCCGTCTGTAATCTAGCATTTTAGGAGGCCGCCCTTGAGAAGCTTAGGTGGGAGAATCACTTAAGCTCGGGTGTTTGAGGCTGCAGTGAGCTATGATGATGCCACTACACTCTAGCCCAGGTGACAAAGCAAGACCCCGTCTCTAAAAAAATAGTAATAATAAATTAAAGTGAGAAAGACCTAGGTCCAAATATTCATAGTGGAGCTTTAGGCAACTGACTTACTTCTCTGAGCTGACTTCTTCCTCTAGACCACAAGGCCAGTGACAGTAACTGCATCACTGGGTTGTTGTGAGACAGTGTATGTCAAATCTCCTGCTACATAGTAAGACCTCAGTAAATGCTGGCTATTCATTTAAACAAAATAAAACAATAACATGGTGGCTTACAATAACAAATGAACTGATTTTTATGGCTATGTTATTTTAAAGCCGTGAGATATTTGAGCATTTTTATTTTTATACTAGCAATGAAGAAAAAATTCAGTTAAACAAGAACTTCCAGAATTAAACAAGTTTTTCTTACTTTTTGCAATTATTAAAAAATTCAAATGGGATCAGTTCTATTTTATTTTTAAAATTTGGTTGGTTTTACTCTCTCTCTTTAAAAATTGAAAATCCCTTTAGATTTTGGCTGTTTTCTGCAGAAAAAATACATATAAATATACTAAAAAAATTTCCAAAATTTGGAAATAAAGCAAAATGACAACTATGGCATTCCCAAGTTTTGCTTGAGCAGTATCCAGTAAGCCTGATGAAGGTTCACCTGATTCTTGAAATAGAGCTTTGCCTGATTACTGTTTACTATTGATTAGAGTTCAAATTATAAAATTCCAACTTAACTTGTAGACATTTCATCAGATGACAATGAATTTTGTCCAAATGAGATGCCAATTGTTTCTCTCCAAAAGGGAGATAATACTAAAATTTATGTTTTGATTGTCATGTAGTACATTAACCAGTTTTGAATCTAATTTAGCAATCATATTCCCGCATTCTTTCTTATACTTTCATTAGTCTCTTGTATCCTTCTTTGAACTATTTTTGACATCCCGCTGGATCCTCATTAATAACTTAAGTAAATCTTTGCCATACTATGCTTACTATGAATTTCTATGAGAGTTACAGTTGTAGCTTTTTTTTTTTTCTTTGTTTTTTTGAGATGGAGTCTCGTTCTGTCACCAAGCTGGAGTGCAGTGGCGCAATCTTGGCTCACTGCAATCTCCGGCTCCCTGGTTCAAGTGATTCTCTTGCCTCAGTCTCCTGAGTAACTGGGATTACAGGTGCATGCCACCATGACCACCTAATTTTAGTATTTTTAGTAGAGATGGGGTTTCACCATGTTGGCCAGGATGGTCTTGATCTTCCGGCCTCATGATCTGCCCACCTTTATTGTTGTTTGAGAGGGAGTCTCTCTATGTTGCCCACGCTGGAGTGCAGTGGCATGATCTCAGCTCACTGCAACCTCCGCCTCCTGGGTTCAAGATATTCTCCTGCCTCAGTCTCCCAAGTAACTGCGATTACAGGAGCACACCACCATGCCCAGTTAATTTCTTGTATTTTTAGTAGAGACAGCGTTTTACCATGTTGGGCAGGCTGGTCTTGAATTCCTGACCTCAAGTGATCCACCCGCCTCAGCCTGCCAAAGTACAAGGATTACAGGTATGAGCCACAGCACCTGGTCATACACTTATAACTTTATACTTTAACATACAATGTATCAGGGTTTAAGCAAAACCATACACACTTATTAGTTTATACAGTTATTAAAATATATATTTATAGTATATTTTTAGTATATTTAATATATAAATAAATATTGTAAGTGTATATAATATCACATAATATGCATACATTTATATATAATATGTAAGTAAATACTTATATATTGCATATAAATATATATACTTACATATTTATATAATTAAGAAATATATATTTTTCAATTTTCAATTTCTTAATTTACAGTTAAGAAATATATATTTCTTAATTGTAGTGATTTATCCTTACAGTGCTGTGAAAACTGGTGAGGAGTTCTGAGTTTGGATATAAAGCTGTAGTTTCTGGCCTGCTGCTGGCACCTGAAGTCCACAGACAGTTGGGCAAAGAAGATGGATGGGAAGCAGAGGAAGCAAAGACAAGTTGAATGAAGGAGAAACTGGTGCCTTCCATCATGGAGCTAAATATGCATCTGGTCGAGGATTCAGGGAAGTTGATCCAGCAGGAGGATCTGGCAGGAGCCCAGCTGCTGCCCCTCACCAACAAGGTGAGCTTGCAGATAAGTGACAACATACATGAGGTCCAACAGTGCCTGGAGCCCTGCATCTATCTTCCAAGCATAAAAAAACTAGATGGCTACTGCTTTACTTCCACTTTCTACATCTTATGCAAAATGTCGCTTGAGGACCACACTGTCCAAGAAATCTGCAGAAAAGACATACAGAAGACATAGTTCTAAGCCAAGTTGATACAATAGACATCTATCACACACTATTTATCGTAAGATTTGGTGAGGGATGGGGGCTTCACAGATGCTCTAAACCCCACTGATAGATAGTCTATGAGCCTTGGGGTTATTAAAAATCTCTCTTCTAGTGTTCATGATAATAGGAATGGCATCAATGACTCAGTTAAGAAAACGCCACCTTCTGAATTTAGGCTTATCTGTGTCAATGAGTTTTAATAGCTGGAAAAATTTGTATTTTAGTTACCTTTCTAATTTTCTCTTTACTTTAGAGCCTGTCAGTCTTCTCAGTACTAAGGAGTCAGTCTGTCAGTACTAAGAAGTCACATTCTTTACAATGCCTTTTTTAAATGTAAGTTTTATTTCCTAATTTTTCGAGCAAATGCACGTATTATTAAAAATGTATATGTCACTGACTTTAGTCATAATTAAATAAAATAAATGAGTGTTTTTTCTTTGAAATCAAATGTATCAGGTAATTTTAAGCCATGGAATTGTGTTAAAGTTATTGCCATTTATTTTGAATGTTTAAACTTATTGAGTACTGGATCCTCCTTTATTCTTACGCTAGCTTTTCAGTTTTGCCCTTATGAATCTTTTGAGTTAATAGAAAACCTTTCAGTAAGATTGTCTCTTGATCTTTTGACCAATCTTCAACTTCATAGAAAGTAGGTAGCCCCTGCCCATCTGCTTACTGACACAACGAAAAGCCTTTCTATTACTAAATGCTATCTAGTGCTAGATAATAACAGCTGAGATATTGGGAGTTTTATTCAGTGCTACTTTATTGGTTTGGGAACTTAGACAACTCTCTTTTCTGAAAACTGTTTTCACAAAATAATTGCTTCAAAGGGTTTCAATAAACATCTTCCCATTGTCAGATAGTTCTCAAAATCTTACGTCTTGTAATGAATGTGATTATACAAGTTTACATAAGCATCGATAAAAAGAAAAGTCTTTTTCTTTTTACCCATTGTCCAGTATGTACCTGAGATACTTCCTGGTATTATATCATGGAAGCAAAAAATAGCAGTTGATGGAAATATGGTATCAGGACAAAGAGTGATTTTAGATTTTTAAAACTATATTCATTCAAAAATTATGTCCATTAAAAAAATAATTCCTATAGATATTTAGTTAGAAAGTAAACAAGACTTCTTAGGTTCTGGCCTTATAATCTAAACAGAACATTTCATTCATGTATCTTATCTATAAAAATGCATTTGAAATGTCTTAATTTTCGTTGAAAATGACCTCGTTTTAATTATTGGTCTTCTGGACTTAGGCATAGCATAGTGCCCTAAAATAGACAATACTCAATAAACACTTGCTGCATGAGAAAGGATAGAACAAATGAATAAATAAATTTATGATGTTCTCTAATTTCTAACATCAATTAATGTATTTATTCCTAAAGCACCTCCTCTAAACTGAGGCATAACCTCATTCCTACCCCAATGTGGCACACACTGTTGATACTGAGAGATGCAATGCAACTAGCTCCCTGTGGCAAGTCTGTAGGATCCCACAAATTACCAGGAGTCCAGAAGTTCTGGTCCATTCTCAGAAGAATTCTCTAACCAAAGAAAACCAAAATCATGTTATTGCCGTCGCTGATGGTTCCAACTGCACCTGAGGACTGCTCTTCACTATCTTACCCTCGAGTTTAAACCCTATATTGAGCACCAACCTGCGCCCCCCCCATCTTAAAATCCCATTAAATATCTAATGCATTCTTTGGCTTTCCCATATTAAAATAACTTATTACACACTCAAGCATCAGTTTCTGGTTTACCTCACTCTGAAACATCCTCTTGTGTTTTGCTAATCTCAAGACTTCTATACAAGTCTACCTGGGAGGACCTAGACAGAATTAGCCCTACAAAAACTAGGAAGGAGGTATCGTTTGCCTTATGCACATTTCCCTCTTCCCATCTTATCTTCCACCACACTCTCCTTTCAAGCTATAAAAACACACTCTTTCTTGACTATATGGTTATACTTTTCAAATATGTTTGTGTGTGTATGTGTGTGTGTTTATGGTAATGCTCCTCTATACACACACACAGATGCACACACATGCGCAGAATATATAGTTATCTTTTTCAAATGTGTGTGTGTGAATGGTAATGCTCTTCCCATACACATACACATACACACATGCATGCACACACACAGACACACATGCACAGGTGCACATTTAACTTTCAGTGGCTTCCATTTCTCTTAAGATAAAGACTGAATCCTAGCAAGGCCTCCATGCCTCTGCATGCTCTTGTCCCAGCCTACTGTCTCTCTCCCCATTGTCTCTGCCATCCATCCACACTGCATCTTTCAGTTTCTAGAATAAGCCATGCTCTCTCCTACCAAGAGAAGGGTCTTTTAATATACTGCTTTAAAAAATAATTTGTGTTACAATACACATAACCCACAATTCACCTTTTTAACCATTTTAATGTGGACAACTCAATGGCACTTAAGTACATTCACAATGTTGCATAACTATCACCACAATCAAGTTCCAAAGCATTTCATCATCCCCCAAGAAAATCCATACCTACTAAACAGTCACTAGTCATTCCCTCCTACTCCCAGGCCTGGCAGCTATTTGTCTGACTTCTATCTCTATGGATTTTCTATCTCTATCTCTATGGACATTTCATATAAATGGATTTATACAATACATGGCTTTTTGTGCCTGGCTTCTTTCACTTAACACAGTGTTTGTGATGTTCATGTTGTAGCATTTCTTGGTACTTCATTTCTTTTTATGACTAAATAGCTTTCCATTTTATGGATATTGAGCATACTGTTAATTCGCTCAGAATGAGTTTCCATCCTTCTCCTCACCTAGCTGTCTCGTGTTCATCCTTCAACAGTCAGCTCACCGATTACTTCCTCATTGGACTTTCTGAGACCCCAGCCTAGATGAAGTCATAGACTTTTTAAGGCCCAGCTTTCTCTTCTACATAGCTCTTCTCTCAGTCTGTAATTAAACACCCATTTAGGGGTTATTTGATTAATGGCTGTCTCCCCAACTGGAATCTAAGATCCATGAGGTAAGAAATCATGTCTATGTTAGTTCCATATTATATTCCCAATAGCTTTTAGAGGGCCTGGTACATAAATAAACTTTTGTCAAATAAATGTTGTTGAAATTATTTCCTAGTAAGAAGTAAATAATTGGCAGCAGCTTAATGTTCCTTCATTCCCAGTGGTATTTTGAGTTTGAATAGAAATAGTGCTGTCATAGAGAAATTTCATGGTGGAATTTCCCTGGCAGAGAATAAAGGCTGGATTGTTTTGGGGGAGAGACTTCTTCCTGCTCCTGAATTGCACTGCCCGATGCCTATGCCACCTGAAAGATCAGTTCTTGAGTCACCATTTCATTCACTGTAAATATGTACTGCTTCCATTTTATCTGAACTGAAACAGGCATATTTGGTTCTATTAATATTCTTATTTCATCACTAGAAAAGTAGTGACCTGCTGTAAGTAATTATCCCTCATCCATCTTTCCTCTCCAATATTTATAATGTAAGCCTGATTGGGTTTCTTTGATGTCTGCAACTGAAGGATGCTTTTATTTGTAAATGGGATTGTAATTGTATGTTGGAATGTACCCTTCGTTAACTCAATGGCGCTGTCTTTTCCCAATCTTTTCCTGATATTCGTAATGGGTTTAAAAGTAGTCTTTCCTCTTTCATGCCCTTACGTTACCTCATACATAAACCATATCCTTTGTGCAAGTGTTTGCAGTCTACACAATGCTGTCCTGTTTTGGAGTAATTATATCTGGAAAACAGCCAGTCATTATGTTCTTAAACTGATGGCAAATTCTTCTCTAGTATTTACAGACAGATGACAATTAAATTGAGGCCCTGATACAGTAAAAGCACAATTTAACAAATTTACTTGGTGGCAGCATTTTTATTTAAATTTTGTTTAATTACTCATGAGAAAAATTTTCTCCAGAATGATAGTTTTATGCTCTAAATGAGCTGCCTGATATTTTTCTCAATTAGGCATCGGATTAAGGGACAGTTGTGCCAAATGAATTGTATCATTTGCATGTAGAATTACTATTATTTCAGTTTTTGTTTATTATCCAATTGATTATGTCAACCCAAAAAAAATTGGATATTTTTGTTCCAGGTATAGCTGAAGTCCTCTAATGTTTTTTTTTTTTTCTCCCCAGGTGGGGTCAGAGGGGCTGGATATGGATAAAGTTAATCCTATCTTTAGGCTATTCTCTGAAGGTTGAGCTGTGAACATGTAATGGCTAAACATAAATATATTTCAAGAAACCTAAAAATATCAAAAGTGGTTTCTGGCCTCAAGGATTGTCAATAGCCTGATTAATTCTACTAACATATTAAATTAAAGAGAGATTATTTAGCCAGAGAAGCATTGTCAGAAATGGAGTGCCAGAGGCAAACATTGGTAATTTAGATCTTGGTATTCAAGACTGACTCAGATCTTGGTATAGTCAGCTTAGTAATCAATTCCCAATTGTGTAGGTGGCTACTGGAGTCTCATAAGGTATGTGTTTTTTTTTAATAATACACAAAATCGCCGGGCGCGGTGGCTCAAGCCTGTATCCCAGCACTTTGGGAGGCCGAGACGGGTGGATCACGAGGTCAGGAAATCGAGACCATCCTGGCTAACACGGTGAAACCCCGTCTCTACTAAAAATACAAAAACTAGCCAGGCGAGGTGGCGGGCGCCTGTAGTCCCAGCTACTCGGGAGGCTGAGGCAGGAGAATGGCGTGAACCTGGGAGGCGGAGCTTGCAGTGAGCCGAGATCCGGCCACTGCACTCCAGTCTGGGCGACAGAGAGAGACTCCGTCTCAAAAAAAATAATAATAATAATAATACACAAAATCTCATATGTTCTGATCATAACTTGGCATCCCATGAATCTTATCTCTATGTGGATGGTAAGAGAATGTGCTAGTCAGGTTAACATGGTGGCCCATTCATCTTGGGTGTTGTAATTCTCATTGCATAAATTTAAAGATTTTTCTGCTTTTATATACATCTTTGTGATGTTTGAGAGAAAGAGAAGAATATAATCTAACTGGACCAACTTTGGAATATAGACCAGTTTAAATTTTTAAGCTTGCAAGGTTGAGAACAAGGACCTAAACACTGATGAATTCACCAAGAAAAAGTCAACCAGTAGGCATCTCTCTGCCCCTGAGAAGGGTCAGCTGTCTCTGCTCACGCAGCACTGTCTCTCTTACTGTAGGTCTTCTTTGAATTTATTTATTTTATTCTTTCACTGGCTTCTGTAAGGGGATAGAGAGGCATAATGGGAGTCATACATGCACACATACAAAAACTAAAGAAAACAAAAAGTCTTTAGAATTCAAGGATCCCAAGTTGGAATATTCTTCCTGCCTCTGTCAAATGACATTAGACAAATGATCTTTTTTTTCAATTTCCTCATCTCTTTAAACTCGAAATGCTACCTATCTTTTTGTTTGTTTTGAATATCAAATTAAAACTGTTTTTAAAATGTCAGCCTAATGTGAGACTGACATGGAGTAACCCTCAATTATTCATCTGCTTGGCTTTCATTTCATTCATTCTTCCTTTCTTTTTTTGAGATGGCATCTCTGTGGCCCAGGCTGGAGTGCAGTGACGCAATCTCGGTTTACTGCAAACTTGGCCTCCCAGGTTCAAGTGATTTGCCTGTCTCAGCCTTGTGAGCAGCTGGGATTACAGGCACGCACCACCACACCTGGCTAATTTGTGTATTTTTAGTAGAGACAGGGTTTCACCATGTTGGACAGGCTGGTCTCAAACTCCTGGCCTCCAGTGATCCACCCGCCTTGGCCTCCCAAAGTGCTGGGATTACAGGTGTGAGCCACTGAAAAAAGTTGACAGTTATATCCAGTTCTCTGTTTTGGAAAGGTACGATTATAAAAGTTTATTTATAAACTCCGATTTTTTTATTCCTAGAAAGAAACTACAAATAATCACACATATTGGTCACTGGATATTCGCTCCTGTCTAGACTTAGAAAATTAGGAGGTTTTTACTGTCTGTGGCACTGCAGCCTAGACAAGTATAGAAACAGCCTCAGAGTTGGGGCATGTGCCAGGAATCTCCTGACACTGCAACACTGTGAGCATATAACAAAAATACAAAAACACAAAGATAATCACATTCCCACATTCAATTCGGGTATATGGCTTTTGAGTAAGCCTGTCATCTATTTTAAATATGGTCTTTTAATAGACCCTGTTTTCTAGTTCAATTCCCTGAGTAGCCAATTAACAGATCAACATCCTCCTAAGACGCCTGTCTTTCAGGCTTTGGCCAGTACACTATGGTTTTTAAACCCACTCTTAAGATATCACCCCATGCCTAGGAAAGAATAACTCATTTCCATTTACTGTAATGGGATAACCCGTGAAAAGACCTATTTAGAGCTGCAAGTCAGATACTTTCATTTGCTCAAAGTGGCCTTTCATGCAGAAACATGTTTGGTCTTTTTTTTTTTGGAAGATGGAGTGTTCTTCAATGTTGATGTTGGAAGACTCCAAAAGTGAGGTCTGTGGCTTTTATAATTATGCAGAATTTTAGTATAAACCAGTAGGCAGATCTTAGCTAAATCTGCCGCACAGAAAACTGTCTCCAGCCAAACGACCAACTGAAAGGTCAATGTAAATACTAAGATTATTAAGCAATAGCAGTTGAAGAAAGACATTGAGCTGTGGTAGAAGGACTCTTGCAGGGTGAAAAAGAAAAAAGGTTGTTTATGTACTGTTCCTCCACTTCTTCCTAGAAAAGGTTTCTTGAACTTCCTCCTTTTTCACACTGGGGTTTTATTGTCTCACATTGTCTAGAAAGAAAAAAATGGAATTTTTCAGTGGTAACACATCCTTGAAATTTGGGGTTTTAAATTCTCTAACTGCAGCTCTTGCAAGGAAGAACACCAGATTCTCTCATTATCTTAATGGCTTCCCTCTGCTGCTGGGCATGGGCCTCATTATAGCTTGGAGTCTCTTTAGGGACTGTGCAGGTGCCTTTTTTTCAGTTCAGGTGGGCAGGGTGGAAGTCATGCATAGAGCACACTCCAAAAAAGAGCCCAAACTGCTCCACTGACTTCCCTATGCACACTCTTGGAGTTATTTCCACTAATAAAAGCAGAATAGAACATGTACCAAATCAAACCATCAAACCATTGATTATATCTACTGAATGTCAGGGAACATGCTATTTATTGCATACATAGCATGTATTAGCTAAGATGATGCTCCTTAGCTAATGAAAGCACATTATCTTGCATCTTAACCCCACACCTGCTCAAGAGGTCTCTGGGGCTGTGCCCTCATTTCCTATTGCTGCTGTTTTCATATCTTTAGATTCAGTACTTCCCCATCTCTGAAGTGACTCCATGTGGTACTTGTGTGTTTGTATGTGAGCATGTATGTTTTTTATATCTATCTATCTATGTATCTATCTCTTTATATTTTAAGCACAGATTCCAAGGCAATTCTCTTATGGACATATTCTCCTGGATCTCCCAAACTGAACTCAGTATCATTCATTCCCTCTCAAATATTCCTTTCTTCTTATGTTCCTTGTCTCAGTATAGCACACTGTCATTCACTCATCATGCTTGCTTTCTTCCCTTTTCACTCTCCAAATCCCATTTCTGACCACCTTATCTGCTCCCCACGGAATCATCACATTGCCCAATTCATTTCCACTGGGACATTTATCACTGATTTATACTATTGGGTTAATTGCTGGTTTACTTTGTGTCATCTGTCTCTTTTCTCTAAAATATAAGCCTCAAGAAGGTAGGGTTCTTTTCTGTGTTATTCCCTACTGTGAACCTAGAACAATGCCTAGAACATAGGCATTGTTATCTATAAACCCTGTAAAAGTTTATTAATTACGTGAATGAATCAAAAACTGTCTCATTGATGCTATTGCTTTAATGTCTTGCAAATCACTTTTTAAAATCCCTGTTGCTGCCACCCTAGTTAAAGCCAGTATATTTCTCATATCTGTGACTGCAATAGCCTCTGAGCAGCTCTTCTTGCTTCTACTCTTACCCTTCCCTAGATTGTTATTTGCCTGGCAGTCTGAAGTCTTTCTAAACTGCAAACTGGCTCCTGTCATTGGTCTCCTTAAAACTCTTAAGTAGCTTCCCATTACAATCTGCTTTGCAAACTTTTTCACAAGCATTTCCCCAATGGCAAAGGAGAGAGCAGGCCTGGGATCTGAAGTTACCTGTCACAAGTACAAAATATCTTAGGAGTTTTATAATTTATCTTACAAATGTATGCAGATTTTGCACTCTACTTCTTTAGTAATAAATATTTTAAATTACTCACCACTTAGCAAAAACAATGCTCCAGGAAGATATTTCTTGTTTATCCTGTGGTTTTGCAATATGGCCACCAGGATATCAAAGTCTGAGAAAGGCAAAAACAGACTAAGATCAGATAAATTACTTTGATGCACAAAGCCCTTCAAAACTTGGTACGTGATTCTCTCTCACTTCTCACCTTTTGCTATTCTCTCACACCCACCTTCCCCAGGCTGGCTCATCTCAATGCCGCCCTCCTCTCTAAGACTGCTTTGGGTCTCCCTTCTGTGTTTCCCCTCAGGATCCTGTGCCTTGTCGTCTGCACATGATCAGTCCTTATTGTTTATCTCTGTGTCTGTAGCACTAATCTTGAGGAAAGGAGATGCATTGTGTTCATTATTAGCCAAACCTGGTCCAGTGCCTGGTAGATCTCAAGCACACAATTAACATCTATGGAATGAATTAGTGAATGAGTCAATGGATTACCAAATATTCCAAGTAAGTGCTCATTTGAAGCTTTAAGGACCCTGATATCTGAGATTAAGCGACATTCTATTTCAGGAGGCTTCCCCCATCTGTTACTCCATCCTTCCCAATACATACATGTAAGAAGAGAAATTTATTTAGGGTTGATTTGATTGACAAAGAATTGAAAACTGCGATAATGTCTAGGACCAAAGCAGTGATTCAAATTTACTAAGAGACATGTAAAGTTCAAAGAATGATCCTTTTCCCTGGAAACTGGAAGGGATTTTTGAAAGCACAAGGACTCCCTAACATGAAGTAGCAATTAAAGAATGGATATTTGGTAACATCATTCTTTCTGATTTAGATGGCAATCAAATGCCATTTGCAAAGTTTTCACAGGAAAGTTGAGCCCATGTTTAAGAAGATACTCAACCTCGTTCCATTTGTCATAGAGAATCATAACTCATCTATCCACCTATCTTTTCTGTTTTTGACATTTATTATAAAATGTCACTGGGACTGTAACATCTAATTGGCCAGGCTATTTGAATGATCTGATGAGCTAGTTTTAGGGTTCAATGTGTCATTATAAAAGAAACCAGACTTTTCTAGTGGAGTACAACTAGTGGAGCCTCCATAACTTCAAAGTCTCTTAGAATGGTTTTGGCCAAAGTCAAACATCCTCTGCATTTTATAAAATTTTTGGTTATGCGTGACAGATGCTCAATGGGAAAGTTCTGCAGATGGAATCTTTCTACAGAGGGAAGAGGTTTGCTCTCATTAAAAAGTCTGAGTGGGGACCAGAGAGAGAATGAAGAGGAAAAGGAAGCCACAGAAAAAGTTCTGGCTGCAAGGCCATCCCTAGGCACCTGACAACATAGAGCAGTTGGCAGAGGATTGAAGTTAAGCAGCTGAGTCCCGTCCTCTGAGAGCTTACAGTCCCCAACCAACTGACTCAAATACATGATTAAACAGCACTTGGCCAACTATACAAGTATTAAACCACAGCCAAACTAGGGTTTTTTAAAATAAATTCGAATTAAAATGCTTCCCACTGCAGTATGGAATATAATTGAGGTATCTTCTTTTCAGCTGGTTAACAATGGATCCTTCCTGAAATATTCAACCCTTCACTGGCTTAGAAGGTATTCTTTTTTATTTATCAGATATGATTTGGGGGATGTTTAACACATGGGACTCATGGTTTAGTGTGTTTTCCAATTTTGTTACAGTGTTTCCAGTCAGGACAGTCTTAAAGGAAGCATTGCATATTTTATTAATTAATTAGTCATAATGAATTCTTTATTTCTGGTGTTGGCAAAGGCTGAAGCAGTCTGTTTGGCTATTGTTACACAGCCTGGTTTGCAGGCATTTCCTCCTGAGATTGCCAAGGGCAGCTGCCAGGGGGTCACAGCAATTCCTTCAGCCAGTACTGTCCCTTTCCCAGACACACGTCTCTCCTTTCAACCCACAAGTGAGGATGCAGCAGAGTGGGCCTGGGCATGGGCTTCACCCCAAACACAGCCAGAACACTTTTGTTTTTAATCTGACCTTTTCAGACGAGTTTTTTTTTTTTTTTTTAAGTGTTCTATAGCTGAAAAGGTTTTGGAAAACTACTCAATAAATAGAAGATAGATAGATAGATGGATTGATAGATAGTATAAACAGAATATTATATTCTACAAAAGCTGCTGCTTCTCCATAAGGCTTTGTGAATTTAAACTCCTCCTTCATGAACACCAAATATTAAAGATACTACTTCGTACTGGCCTGGTGCAGTGGCTCACACCTGTAATCCCAGCGCTTTGGGAGGCCGGGGTGGGTGGATCACTTGAGGTCAGGAGTTTGAGACCAGCCTGGCCAAAATGTTGAAACACTGTCTCTACTGAAAATACACAAATGAGCTGGGCGTGGTGGCAGATGCTTATAATCACAGCTACTCATGAGGCATGAGAATTGCTTGAATCTGGGAAGTTGCAGTGAGCAGAGATCACACCACTGCACCACTCCAACCTAGGTGACAGCCAAGACTCCATTTCAAAAAAAAAAAAAAAAAGAGAAAGAAAAAAATTACTTCCTACTAAAATAAAAAAGAATAATGGCTCCCAAATACCTAGTGTCTATCTGTTCCTCTAAATTAGGGGTTGTGCTTAAATTTACTAAATTTATATGTTTATTTCAGATAAAATAGGCTGAAAACCTTTGTTCGTATCAGTACTGTACAAATGACTGCCATTAATTTATTTTGTGAAGGAAATTAAAACCTGTGACCATGACATGTAAATTCATTGAAATTAAATGCAAATATATCCAGTCTTGTTATGGTCTTCTGTTTTAAGACTGAGGTTATTGACTGACACATAACGTTGAGAATCCATTTCCCAAGCACTTTGATTGACAGGCAAGACAACACAACAGCAGAGAGCTGGCTGCCTGTTTAAAAGCCGTGCTCCAAATACAGGCTATGTTGATAGAATTGACTGCTGCATTTTTCTGCTTTCTGGCGAGAAGATAATCCTCTACCTTCTATTTACAGGATATTAATTTTAGGTACCTGTGAAATGAAGTTCTTAAAACCTAAGATTCCCCAAAACTCCAGTTATCAACAAGATTATATAGGAATCAAAGCCAGGCATTTGGAGTAGATGCTGAGATCTCCTCTCCCTCACACCTCTGCTGACCCCAGCTACCTGCAATCTTGCCAGGACCATTCTGGAGGTGAGGTGATCCTTTTTATTTGTAAAAGATCTAGTAAAGTATACAACAGTTTATTCTTTTAATTGTAATGGCAATTTACATACATACATACTTGTGTACTTCATAATTGACTTTTTAAAAATATGTGAATTCTTTCTAGGAAATGTTTCAATTTAAAAAATTAAATCCTTTATGAATATGAATTTAATATTCATTTCCTTCAGCTTCTTTCATCTGAATTTCTTTCTTCCCATTATCCCTTTTTCTTCTTAGCTAAACCATCAAATGACTTTCCTGCTATTTTACATTTTGCTGATAAGCAGTTCCTGTAATTAATAACCTTATCTTTCTATATATGAAAAAAACAAATTTAATGCATTTTAATAAGGAGGTTGAAAGAACAAGGAGACATTTTATTGCTGTGCTGATTTTGATAAGACTAGAAATAACCTGGTTGGCTGGTGATGGCATATTGATGTTGGTTGCATTTGTGCACACATTTTTGGTTACTCTTGCTGTTTGTACTTCAGTATTTCTTATAAATATATTTCTGAATGGGTGTGTAATGTGGATTTCTTTAATAAGCAAATCTCACTGAATAATGTGATGGTTTTAGGCCACTTTATCATTATATATAGCTGATTCTAATCTTGTGTTTGCAGTTATCAGCTGACCAACCAACAGGGCCGAGAATCAGAAGATTTGGTTTTAAGACCAGCTCTTCCAAAAAATTGCTCTTAGCCCAAGGAAAACATTCCAATTGCTATTTCCTTATTTATATGTGGAGGTGGAGCACCAGGAGACTACCTAAAAGAGCTCTAATATCTAAACCAGATCTAGTATTCTACGACTCCAGCTAATTCATTAAAAAAAAAAAAAAAATCCTGTGTTAGGATTTTAAAGTTGAAGATCCTTTGGCATGTGAATAATCAGATCTCTATCTGGGGTTGAAATTTTGTACATCCCAAATGAAGGCTGAATAAAGCCTATTCCTTTGAAATTAGTGACGTTTATGAGCTCATGAAGGATCCATAACAGAAAGAGCTCTGTGATGGGCATCAGGGTTGTTCCCACCCTTGTTTCCTGTCCACCCACACACTAATCCCGTGATGTGGTTACATCTGCAATTTCATTCTGCAGAGAGGAAAACTGTGTTGTACAGAGTGGTTAGTTGTCTCGGGCAGGGCCAGAGAGGGTCACGCAGCTACAGAGGGCTGAACACCATTCTCGATATTCCAGACTGTGGTGATTTTTGTTAGAAATCTTGGGGTCACTTTGGGAGGCCGAGGTGGGTGAATCACGAGGTCAGGAGTTTGAGACCAGTCTGGCCAACACAGTAAAACCCCATCTCCGCTAAAAATACAAATAAAAAAAAAATAGTGGAGTGGCAGGCGCCTGTAGTCCCCAACTACTCGGGAGGCTGAGGCAGGAGAATGGCGTGAACCTGGGAGGCGGAGCTTGCAGTGAGCCGAGATCGCGCCCCTGCACTCCAGCCTGGGCCACACAGGGTAACGCCGTCTCAAAATAAAATAAATAAAATAAAATAAAGAAATCTTGGGGTCACGGTTCCCAGGACTGTGTCCTCAGCTCAGGGGTAGGAAGTGAATAGGAGTGAATACCTAACGCTGCTCAGATAGGGCTGTTCTCGTGTTAGCAGAGGGATGGTTGATTGGGTATTGGGGCATCTTCTCCACTAGACTGTAAGCTTTTATATTACCGAGTGTATCCATATATCCTTCAGGGCAGGGAAAAGATTTAAAATTGGTGTAATCTGCTGTAGTACCCAGGACTGTGCTGGGTTCCCCAATATTTTTCAATTCTGTGACACTGTAGGCAATTAATATAAACAGGAGATGAGGGTAACAGTGGAAGTAGAAAGGGGTCAGATGTGAGAATGGGGAAGTAGAGGGTACTACACCCACCTCAGTTCAATAAAACAGAGCCCCTTCCAATGGCTGATTGGTGAATCACCTGGGCTGGCTCCAGGAGCAATGAGAAGTCTTGGATTTGGTGCCCTTCAGTGAAATCGTATTCCTCCTCTTCCTTACTGGCACCAGCGCCTTTTGAAAAGCATGAATGCTGAGTTAATCCTTCAGGGTCCTGATAGTTCTTGTTCAAGTAAAGGTCAAGGCCAGGGGCTGTCTTTAATTATGGCTTAAGGAAACAATGCCTCCCTTTTGACACTCTATGTGGTTAGTGATACTCTTGCTTGAAGATTCATGCAGGTAAAACCAAAAGGGTTTTCTATAGTATTTAAATCCATCTTCAAACACCACTAACCACTCTCTCTCCAATACTCATCTCCTGCTTCTAAAGGCAAAACTTAACCATCAAATAACATCACATATATGTTTTGGGCCTTGTATTTTGTACCCTACAACATATATGACTGTTATACTGATGAGAGAAAACAAAATGTTTATGTAAATAAGTTTTTAATCACTAAATTCTAATGATAATCAAACCAAAACAACAGATTATTTTTCTGAGCATTTGGTCACAGCTTCAACAAAAATTCTTTCTTTAAGAGCTTATTGTAAAAGGATTTCACCTGCATTTATAAAGATGTCTTCTTTCATTTATTCTTTGGCAATTCTGATTAGTAAATTTTACTGGCATTTCTCTTTTGCTGTGCTCAGCAAGTTAATACAGCATCATCATTGATTTCTGCCGCATGTTACAGCAAACATATTTATTTCTCTTTTTTTCTGCCAAAGAAATAAAATCTTTATGTGCTCTGCACGTGGGTTAGGGGAGCGAACAATGGGCTGATTGTTCCAGTCTTGGTGCTGCCTAACCTTGGAGGTAAGGACTGTTACTCTTTCAAGCACTGTCCTCTAGTGTGGAAAATAAATATTAGCACTTTTACAGCAAGCATTGCTGCTCAAGAACTGCTGCTTGATAAGTGCGTGCCTTCCACCAGCACACTCAGTTCTTTCCCTGGGAAGGTATTGACTCTTAACCACATGGGTTAAAGTAATTCTTAGTGGGAAAATTACTGGCAACACATGCACCTTTATCTAACAGTGTTAGGTCATCAGAAACCACTGAATAGATGAAAGAAATGCGCTTGTAGTGCAGCATATATCCATCAGCTTGTGATAAAATGCAGGAAAAAAAAAAGGGTGAGGGCACAGTTCATCTATTTTTAAAAATTAGTATTTCAGAAAGAGTACTGGCCAGGCATGGTGGCTCATGCCTATAATCCCAGCACTTTGGGAGGCTAAGGTGGATGGATCATCTGAGGTCAGGAGCTCAAGAACCAGCCTGGCCAACACGGTGAAACCTCATCTGTACTAAAAATACAAAAAAATTAGCCTGGCGTGGTGTCGGGCACCTGTAATCCCAGCTACTTGAGAGGCTGAGGCAGGAGAATTGCTTGAACCCAGGAGGCAGAGGTTGCAGTGAGCGGAGATCATGCCACTGCACTCCAGACTGGGCCACAGAGTAAGACTCTAATATTTAAAAAAAAAAAAAAAAAGTGCTATCACTTTTGACAAACTGGCTATTCTGAAATTAATTTCTGTGTGAAGCACACATACACATTTCTTTGAATCCTTGTATGACTCAACTCTGACTGGCTGTTTAATGGAATGGTTCTGGCTATCCACATTTTCCAGGTTATTATCTCTTAATTTCATTTAGTATGATACCTGGCTTTGAAATCATAGGTAAATATTCAACAATGTCTGTTGGTTAAGATTTTAGGCAACTAGATTCAGATAGACCTGGGTTAAGCATTCATTTTTTAGTTGCCCTTTCTAAGCTTCAGTTTCCTTTACGGTAAGATGGAGATCATAATAGTGCTTTCTTTCCTTAAATAATTTATTTTATGAACCTATGAGGCTTGAAAAATATTTAACATAGTGTCTGGATCTTCACAAACACCAAATAAACATTAGAAATTATTTTATATATTTTTGTATTTTTTTTGACATGGCCTCTAGAAAACTTTTTATCCACCATTCAAGCCCCAAATGACATTCTTCTAATAAAACATACAGTAGACTATTTACATTCATTACAGAGTTCACTTGTATGAGTTCCTTTACTGCATTTGAAAAAGCCTTTGCTCAGTGTGCGCGTTCAGCTGGACCCATGCTTCCTAGCTTCCACTGATTTTTGTGTTTGACACCTCCTTAGGGGACAGTTTCATATCACGTGTCATTTCACATTAAGAAGCCAAATTTTGTGCCTGCTCATATACACTCGAGAGTATGAACACAGTCAAGCTGACTGTTATTGCTGTCAGTTCCAAAAATAGTGACCCGACCTCCATGCCCAAAGGAGCATAAACCACAGACTTGTAAAAGGGGTACTCCTGGGAAGCTAAGGTTGGGGGAATAATCTGCAGAACACTCGTACCTTTCATTGCTTCATAGATTATATCTAATGTCCTTCAAGGTTATAAAAAGAGTTTACAGAGCATCTCTACCATAAACTGTTCTGTCCTTCCATGAAAGAGGCCAGTTGTGTAGCTGGAAATGTTTCTACAAGACTACAGTGGCTGATGGGAGATTCAGCATAGCCAAGCCCTTGATACAAACCATCTGCTTTTCTCTGAATGGTGTCCTTGAGTCTTCGTTCTTGCTCAGTGTCCTGTAAAAGGAGCTGAAGCTGCTGCCACCTGATCCCGGTGTTTCATTACTGCCTGTCCCTGACTTGTGAGTTGACTTTTCATTGTCCTTTCCCTTAAAAACAAAGCTCAGGTCTCCCTTGGGCTAGAGAAGGGTGATGGTTGAGGTTAGAATGGGGGTCAAAAATCAACAGAGGAATCCAATTACTTCTTTGCTGAAGCAAACCAAGCACAAATTCTCCAAAGTTAGGTAAACAGACCTATGTGCAAGGTGGGGATAACTGAGTGGAAAGCAAAAGGAAAGAGAAAATGAGGCAAATAACCTCCAAACATGTTTCTCATAACTAATATCCTGGCGCAATTTAGAGAAATGTCAAAGTTTACTATTGCACTTATTAGAGCTAGTGAGCTCCCAAGGTAAATGGAGAACTAAAAGGCCTTCCTAATGTTGTATTAGTTCTTATTAAAGAAACTAAGGACTTCATGTCTTCTGAGCAGCATGCAGCACATTCATGGAAACTAAACTCTTACTACCACATGTGTTTTTATTTTTAAAAAACAAAGTGAGAACAGGTTAACACTTCAAGCTTTCCTCAAGCAAATTTTTGGACTAGTTCAGATGGTTTTCCAGAGAGTAACTGCTCTTCCTTGGACATTATAGGCAGGACTATTCTAGAAGAAAAATCCACTTTGAATCATATAACTAGTATTGTTTTCTATAGATCAAAAGTAGTTAGGAAGATGGGCAAAGGACTAGTTTTAAAGAATCATCATGAACCTTTTATTAGAAATCTCTAATAAGGAGGAATAATACTGATTCTGATAATATTTTTTTCAGAAGGTGACAAATGAATTGTTGACAGGATAGTGAACTTTATCCTAATTATTTAAATTAACATTGGTGTAGTTTTCGTTACACTGACAGCTTATAATTTAATTGTGCACACGACAGGTATTTTCTCAAAGACGTATTATGTGCTGAAAATGATGATGAATTATTTAAGTATAGAATTCACTCAAATGTCATCTGGTGCTTCTGATCTAGTGAGAGTTGTTGGATGCGAAAGGTAGTAAGATACCTGCGTGTACATACATGAAGCCCGAAGTTCAACAAGTAACACTTCTCTGCCTCATGAACCTCTGTCATCTCTCTGATGAAAAACATAGAGAGAAGGCAATAAACTGCAAATGTTATGACTACATTTCCGAAGCCTCCGTACCAGATCACATCCTGTCTGAGAGACAGCATGAGGGATTTGTGCACACGGAGTCATGCAGCAGGTGAACCCAGGTCAAATGTAACATCACTATTTATAGCTGTGATTTCAGATCTCTTCACCAGTATCCTCTTAAATTGACCTTTGCGATATTATAATAAAATGGGAATAGGATTTCACCAAATTTAGAAGCTCTTATAGTTGTTGACTTCTTCTGAGGATGCCTGAAGCTTCTTCTTGTGGTGATTGACTTCTGAGGCTGCATGAAACTTTTGTTGCCGTTAGGTTTCAGAGGGCCGTTTAAGGTGTACAGCTAAAAATGCATCTTGCAGAAGTGAAGCTAGGATACACAATTCAAGAGACAGCTCCTCCTACATTTATACTATTCACTCAGCCAGCAAATATTTATTGAATGCTCACTATGTGCCAGTTACTACTCTAAGTTGTGGAGATATTACAGTGAATTAAAAAAAAAAAAATAAAGTATCTTCGCCCTTATAGACTCATGTTACACTGTTGTTGTTTAAATAAAATAATCCCCTCACCTCAAACACACACAAACTTTTAGGTAATTTCCACACTGTATTGCCAAACTGTATGTGCCTTAGGTGGGGATCCATTTGGCTTCAAGTAAGAAAAAAATTTGACCAATCGTGGTTTAAACAAATAGGGCTCTCCCTTTTCACTTGGCATAAAGTCTGTATGCAGAGAGTCAGGAGGCTTATACAGCAGCTCAACTGTGTCATGGAGGATTTAGTTTTTTTTTCTGTCTTAATACTTTGCCATGCATAGCATGATGGTTGTTTGTCATAGTTATAGGATAGTTGCTACAACTCCTGGCACTATGTCTGTACTCACAGCAAGGAGAAAGGGAAATGAGTGTCTAGTCTTTGTTTAAAGAGGGAAATAAAATTTTCACAAAAAAATTTCTAACATATTTCAAATTATGCGTCATTGACAAGACTGTAGCACATGACTACCCACATCTGCAAGCGAGGCTGAGAAAGTGAGTATATGGTATTTATAGCCTCCATAGTGAAGGTAATCAAGAAAAGAACAGGGTTGGGAATGGGTGTTAAGTTAGCTAATCTAGAGTGTAGTTTATATTGATTACAAAAACAAAACAAAGCAAAATAGAAAATCCAATGTCATTTAAACAAAAGCTGATTCATTTTTACATCTGTTAATTTTCTTAATGAGTGACTGAATGCATGAATGTACATCGAAGTACACAATGTCCTGTAAAAGCCTGAATAATTGAATAAATGAATGAATGGCCTAATACAACTGGCACAGGCAAAAGATTATCTTGAACTCTTGATGGACAATTGTTTTGGCTATTTCTACTACTTCAATTGCTGATTTCAGTAAAAATTATCAACAAGCCTGAATATAATCTTAATTATTATCAAAGTTAGCATGCTTTAAAAAGTTCCATTCAATAGTCATTTATTAAACAATGACTATAAGGTAAATACTGTACTAATCCTGAGAGTTGCATAGAAAAATAAGACAATATTTAGGCTGTGCGCAGTGGCTCACGCCTGTAATCCCAACACTTTGGGAGACCGAGGTGGGTGGATCACAAGGTCAGGAGTTCGAGACCAGCCTGACCAACATGGTGAAACCCTGTGTCTACTAAAAATACAAAAATTAGCTGGGTGTAGTGGCACACAACTGTAATCCCAGTTACTCAGGAGGCTGAGGCAGGATAATCACTTGAACCCGGGAGGTGGAGGTTGCAGTGAGCCGAGATCACACCACTGCACTCCAGCCTCAAAAAAAAAAAAAAAAAAAAGAAAAATAAGAGAATATTTCTATGTCAAAAGGTAAATGCTCAAGAAGAAACAGATAAGCAGATTTGCACATAGTGGGACAACTAACTCTGCCTGGGGGAGTCAGAAACGTTTACATAAAGAGTTGTGTATGTGCTTTTCTGTTGTGTGTGGAGAAGGAGATGAAACAGAAAAGGAAGACGAGGAAAGAGACAGATATAGGCTTTTTCAGGCGAAAGGAATAGCATGTCAATGTCACAAAGGCATGTGAGTACACATTAAGTAAGCGTAACACTTTGGTATAGCTCTGTGGCATGGTACAATGTTAATGAATGTCAGAATCATGCATACCTGAGTTTGAATCCCAGTTTAGGTTCTTTTTTGTTGTGAGACCTAGTAAGCTCCTGAATGTCTCAGTTTCCTCATCTCTAAAATGGGGATAAAATATCCATTTACTTGCATCACAGGGAATTTGGAGCATAAAATGCCATGATACATGCACAAGAGCTATGATGCCTGACACAAAGATAATATCAGTGTCTGTATCTGTTGTTGTTACCATTGTCATAATAATTACCAAAACAATGTTGTGTTTTGAGAGTAATGGGAAACAAAGAAGGAAAGGTCTGGAAGTATAGGTCATGAAGAATGCACGGCAAGGCGTTACTAAGGTATTAGAAAATATAGCCACAAATTTCTCACAACCCTGTAGACGTCCTCTTTGCAATGTAATGTTGCTGTTCCTTCCTTCAGGAGATAAAATCTATTTCTCCAACATCTTGAATCTGGGCTGGTCTTATGATCTGTTTTGACGAATAAAATGTGGCGGAGGTGACATTGTGCAATTTATGAGCTGAAGCCTCAAGAGGCATTTCCAGCTTTCAGTTTTACTATCTTAAAATCCAGCTGCCTTACGAGAAGATCCCAGCCAGCTTGCTGGAAAGCCCATGTGGAGGGAAACTGAGGCACACTAGCTGAAAGCCCGAGTCAACTGCCATCTCGGACCAGCTAGTAGCTAGGTGAACTGCACCTGACCACAAAATACATAAGTGAGCCCAGCAATACCCCAGGGAGCAGGGACAAGGTATCTCAGCTGATCTCTTCTTCAACTGCCAAACCCAGAATTGTGAGCAAATACATAGTGACTGTTTTAAGCTACTGAGTTTTGGGTGTTTTTTTAATATGGCAATAAATAACCGAAAGAGAAGCATAACAAGTTCTACTTTACCTAGGAGATAAGAAACAATCTTCGAAAGATTTTTAACACGGCAATGACCTCAACAGATTTTTATTTTAGGAATTTCACCTAAATGCCAGCATAGAGGGTTCATTGAATAATGTTTCTGAAAACAAGTACAGAAGATAGAAGGTATTAGGAGTTAATAGTTAAGTAAAACTTGATGAAGATCTGGGCGATGGTAAAATAGCAAGAAAAAAGCTACTTGCCTGAATGAGGAACCTCAGAAATGGCCTGCACTCTTCATTGAATGCTCTGCAGAATCCTTCCTAAAATTCTTAATACTTTTTGAACAAAGAGCATGCAGTTTTACTTTGCACAGAGCCTCAAAAATTATGTAGCTGGTTCCAAGGAAGGAATTCACAGAAACTGAGTTTCAGGCCTGACATATTAGGGAGTAAAAAGGATCTGACTCAGTATGTTCTTGGTTGTGGCAGTTTTGAATTGTATTGCCACCAAGACTCTCAGGTTTGTGAATGTTTGGATCTCTCAGCGGCAGTCAAGCTTTGATTACTCTGAGGCTAAAATCAGTGGCAGTTCCACACAACAGAAACGTCAAGAAAAAGAGAAGCATTTCCAATCTTCTCTTTCCTAAGAGCTACCTGAGTGGCCTTGAGTGAATCAACCTTCTCCAGCTTCCTCATTCATGAAATGCAGTGCTAATCTTGTCCCTACACAGCCACAGGATTGTGACAATTAAGCAGACATGTGAATGAAGCACTTTAAATTCCCCACAAAGGAATGCATTCAACTGAATAGAGGGACTAAAAATAATTCTATTAACAACCATAATCCTCAGGCAGTGTCCTCAGCTCAGGTCCTTCTGAGGTGGCTATGGCTGCTGTTTAGAATTTCTGAATCAAAATATCTGACACTTTTCTGAGAGATAAAGAGAAGATGATAAATAGATAATTATTTGATTGGGCTGGCTATGTGTTTATATGTTATAAACTCCTTTTCCTTTTTATTTTTTTACACTGTCTCATAATTTAAATTTTCTGCTGTATTCAATCATCAAACATTTATTGAACATATTGTTATGTACTGGGCACCATGCTTTGGGCTAGAAAAGAGGAACCAGTAGGGGCCCCTGCCCTCAAGGAACTCGTAGTATATAAATTGGAGATTGATACAAATAAATAACTAGAAAGTAATGTGCCAATGTTAAAAAAAAAAGTCATAAGCCAAGTGTTAGTGGAAAGAAACCATTTATAGTCTCGAGGGACAGAGAGAATAAAGGCTTCTCTGAAGAAGTAACATTGAGTTTTTAGGATTTCATTCTGGCATGTTAAGAAAAAACATAATCAATATGGAATGAATTTTCAAGATTGAAAAATATGTCCAAAATGTGAAAATAACCTTACATTGATAATGCCATATACATAGGGCCTTTTTTTTTTTTTTCCACCATGCTTCTGAGTTCGTCGTGTATTCTTCATGATTTGATACAGACTTACTGTAATGCTGATTTGGCAATTGAACCAATGTCAATGAATATTTATAGTCCCTAAACCTTCTGAGCCTGTTTCTTTTGAAAATAAGATATGTAGAAATAACACACAAGGTTGTTTTAAGATACAAATTCGAACAGATTTTTAAATGAATACATCAGAACTTACACTTGTGAAAATGTCAGAAATTTGAATATGGCTCTTCTGGGAGACTGTATTCACATGCTAATGGTGTTACCATTGTTCAAAGCATTTTTTTGCAACCATACTTTAGAACTGACTTAATGATTTGAGGATTTGATAGAATAGGAGAACAACCCAAGGAATGGGGAAAATTCCTCTCTGGGATAAGAAATCCCCTTGGAGGCAGAAAAATCAGAGTTTGCATCAGAGTGTATAAGCTCATTCTCTCTCTCTCTCTCTCTCTCTCTCTCTCTCTCTCTCTCTCTCTCTCTCTCTCTCTTTTTCTCTGTCTCCCTCAGGTTCTTTATAAGCCAGGCTTTGTTGTACCTACCCAGCCTAGTCTAAAGAATTGCAAGTAGATACAAATGGTAAGGTTATGTGAAATGGTAACCATGAAGCATAACATAAATATCTTCCTTTGAGTATAAACTTGATTTTGGATCTGAGCCAAAAGGCATATAAAGTATTGTCAGGTAAATAAGGTGGATGCTATTTTGAGTCATAAATGAGCATTGATTTTTGTCTTCAATTTGTAAATAGATCCCAAAGGTAACTCAACAGGATGACTTTTAAGAAATGAAAGGACTTCTTGTTAGTCCGAAGACATGGTATCCCAGCTGGGCATGGTGGCTCATGCCTGTAATCCCAACACTTTGGGAGACTGAGGCAAGAGGATTACTTGAGCCCAGGAGTTTGAGACCGGGCTGGACAACATGGGGAGACCCTGTTTCTACCCAAAATAAAAATTAGCCAGGCACAGTGGTGTAAGACTGTAGTTTTAGCTACTTGTGAGACTGAGGTGGGAAGATCACCTGAGTCCAGGATGTCAAGGCTACAGGGAGCTGTAATTGCACCACTGCACTCCAGCCTGGGCAACAGAGTGAGATCTTGTTTAAAAAAAAAAAAAAATTGAAAACATGGTATCCCAAGATGACTACTTTTGAAACATTACCAATTTAAAAACAATTGTAGTACCAATACTAGAGTCATATTTTTTTTTGTTTTTGAGACGGAGTCTCACTCTGTCACCCGGGCTGGAGTGCTGTGGCCGGATCTCAGCTCACTGCAAGCTCCGCCTCCCGGGTTCACGCCATTCTCCTGTCTCAGCCTCCCGGGTAGCTGGGACTACAGGCGCCGCCACGTCACCCGGCTAGTTTTTTGTAGTTTTTAGTAGAGACGGGGTTTCACCGTGTTAGCCAGGATGGTCTCGATCTCCTGACCTCGTGATCCGCCCGTCTCGGCCTCCCAAAGTGCTGGGATTACAGGCTTGAGCCACCGCACCCGGCCCTAGAGTCATAATTTATAAGGTGTGTTATGTATATGATTTTGAAAAAATATCAGTGATAGAGATTAGTATCCTAAGTCATGTTTACAAAGGAGTAAACTACTCTAAAATGCTCAATGATACATTTGTATGAACTTTACCATTTAATAAGTGCTTTGTACAAATCATCTCATTTGAGCCTAATCACAACACTGTGAGGTATGTTTTAGTTTTATTCTCAGTTTACAGTTGAGGAAACTGAGGATTAGCTGAAAAATGATACTGGGCCAGTTGTTAAACTTCATGAGCCTTAAATTAGCCACAAAGCAGTGTTTCAGTCCCACAAAGCCTGAATCTGAAGTCCTTCCATGCTTATACACATATTTAGACTACCAGATATCTTCATTTTACTGATGAATTTATTAAAGCTATGTCAAATTCGTCTGGATGTCTGGGACTGTCCAAACAGCTGTGTCTTCTCACCTACTCAGGATGCCAGTGATCTGGGTTTATGACATGTTTAAACTCATTTCTTTGTGTCTATGTCTTGGAAAGGGGCTGTTTCCCACCCTAAGGTTTCATCTGGTAGTCACGTGGCATAATGAGTAATGGATTCTTTTCCCCTTTTTGAAGGTATGTAGCATGGCTAGAAACAGAGATTTGACTTGCTCATTTCCAACCTCTTCCTTCAGTTGTGCTTAAGCCCTGGCCTTGAAATGAGGCACCTGTTAGTGCTCACATCGCATGATAAATAGTCAGTAAGGCAGGGTTCCTAATGGACTCCTGGGCCCCCACCAGGTTCCCTCTCTATGATTTGCTAGCCACACCTATAAACTCTCTTGTCTTTTCCATCCTCCTTCTCTTCCTCCTTTTGTCACACACTCTAAGTGTCCACAGATGTCAAGTGTAGAAAAAGCCACGTGGTGCTAATGCTTTAGTGCTGGCACAAGTGTACTTCCTGGAGAAGATATGGCCCCTCGCAGAGTTGCTCCGCAGGCTGCCCATCCGTATTTATCACTGCCTAGTGCTGATTCTTGATTCAAATGGCTTGACAACTTTTGAGCTGGCATGATGCCACCCAAGATATCAGTCAACGGGCCATCTAGCCGTATCAAGTGCGGCTGTTAAGGGCAGGAATCCTAGCCAGGAATTTCTAAGCTGCTGTCTGTGAAGAGGTTCTATGCATTTTGGCTGGGGAAAACTTCCAAAAATAAAAACTAGATACAGAGGCCATTTGTTTGGACTTTGTGAAAGAGTTATTAGTCACTGGGGAGAAGGAAAAGACAGCAGAGGAGACAGCATGAAATTAAATCTAATTAATCATTCTGACAAGCGGAGGGAGCGCTGAGCCCACTCTTCCCAGAACAATTGTTGGAAACCTAGGAAATGAAAAAAAAAAAAAAAGCATTTAATCTTACTAAATTGTATTTATTTATTCAAAAATTGGAAAGTGCAGACGAAAATAAGTACATGAAAGTAAACGATGTAGTCATCTGAGGAGTATGTACACACTTTCTTAGACTTTAGATGGAAGAGGGTCAAAATGAAGACACTTGTTTCAATCTTTGTAATCTCCTTATTCCACATGATGTTTGCTAATTTAGACCTTCCTGTTGGAGGAGCAAATCCACTGCTCTTTTAAGTCAGAGCTGTGAGTGACTTTGAGGGTCTGTGAAGTCTCTCATCAGGGCCTGAGGGAAGTTGATATATACCTTTGTTACGAGCATGGGCTCTTGAGTCAAATAAAACTGGAATTAATTCTTGCCCCCTCACTGGAAAAATTGTTTTCCTTCTCTATGTCTGTTTCTTTGTCTATTAAAAAGGGCTACTAGTGATTCAACTTCATAAGATTATTGTGAAAAAGAAATAAGAAATTACACAAAGAGCTTCCTGGCATTAATAAGTTCTCAATAAATATTAATGAACATAAAATTGGTCCACTGTATACATGACTCACATAGCATAGGAGTTTTTGTGTTTGCCTTGTCTAAATATTCTCATGGCTTTTTATGCCTGTTTTCTTTTTCCTGGTCTCCCTGGGATATGCTGAAGTCACTTCGTGCTGCCTTGTGAAGACAATTGTTACATTTTTTTTTTTTAATTGAGATCTGGTTGTTAAATACTGCCAATATTTAAAAAGATAAAAGAAACATACAATTAAATAGGTTATATTTGAAACAAAGTTGATAATTGAACCTCTGGCCAATCACCAAATAAAAATAAGGTTCCAAATGTGTCATAAAAGTATGTGAAGCAAGATATGTTTCCTACCAGAGAGTAAAAGATTCTTTTTGCTTATACAAAGATTCATAAAGACAAATCTAAGACCAAGATTGATAAGCCAGTTTGTGATTTTATATCTATTCAATAGGCTTTCTTTATAAACAACTGAATATATCTAATTCACTCAGAAACTTCTGAAGTTGAAGCTTGTCTCAATTTTAGTTTGAATGAGTAAAAGAATGTATCTCTAGTAAACAGAGGGAAAATGGAAATTTCAGGTTTTTTTCTACTCAATGCTTTTTAATAAATTAGAGTACTGGGGTGTAAGTAAGAGAGCTAATTAACATTCATCAAGTTATAATTGGTTACATCTATTCTCTTCCTTTCTAGCTGACTTACCTTTCCGGTTACACAGGTTCTTTTCAGTTTAGGCTCCTTGAGATCCTTTATCCTTACAACCCACCCCTCCCCACCAATCCAGAAAGTACCACAAGGATGAGTTAGAAGTAAGTAAGGAAAACAAAGGAATGCTTCGCAACTTTCTTTCTAACTGATCACTTTTTTCTTATTTCTTTCTCTCTGAGCCATTAGTTTTCACAGAACGGCTACGAGTACTCTTTTAACAAAAGTATGGCTGCACTTTCTAAATGCATTTAAAGGATAAATGCAGTAGAATTAAAAGTAAACACAAAGTCATGCAGATCCAAAGTGGTTTAAAAGAAAAGAAACTGGTAAAGAGACATGCAACGGTAACATGTCATACAACTTTAGTGTGATAACAGAAGATGTGTAGCCTTACCATATCCCTTTTTATTCATGCCCTATGATTTGTTCATAACTTCAAGAATCAAGATGCAAATCATGTTCATAAAAATTTATCCAAGCATGAAAAGCAGGTTGTGAAAGAAAATGTAAAAAACTGTAAATCTGGTATAAATCAAAATTTAGCCAGCTTCCAACATGTAAATTTTTTTTACAGCAGATTGAGAGGAACATCTTTAATTGATAATACCTGGTGCTTATGGAATTAGAGCAGGGATAACCACTTGTGCTTTGCAGACATTATTCTTTTCTGATCTGATTAGAAACTCATAAGCGCATAAGCGTGTCCTTTTATAAACATGAGGATTACACAGCAACCAGTAAGTAGTCTCAATGGGGATGTCCAGTGAAAAGCAGTAGAAAGAATGAAGGATTTTGCTATCATTTCTGCTTAAGTTGCCATTTCAAAGTCCCCATATTTGTATTTTTTTACTTTGCACTAAAATAGATAAACTCAAATTGCTTCAAATAAGTCAGTTGTTGAAGCATAAGAGAGAAAGATTGTAACAAAAGCATCCCATTGTTACAAATTCTCACTCTGTCTAATTCCCTTTAATTTTGTCTTTCTACCTTCGCCTACCATACACACACACATGTCAGATGCTTCTCTCTTTTATGATTTCTCTGACTTCATTCCTATGTCCTGACAATTCTCTTCTATTTTAAAATGAAGTTTTCTGGCCCATAGAAAATGTAAATTTGGCTTCCTGTCTATTTTTATGCCTTCCATGTAAATGTAGTGCAGCAACTCAGATGGAGGCACTCAAAATTTTAGAACAAAATCAGAGCAGGAAAAGCCCTTAAAGATGTATAGAGCTTCTTCACTTTAATGTAGATATAAAAATGGACTGGGCATGGTGGCTTATGCCTTTAATCCCAGCACTTGGGAGGTTGAGGTGGGCAGATCACCTGCGGTCGGGAGTTGGAGACCAGCCTGACCAACATGGAGAAACTCCGTCTCTGCTAAAAATACAAAATTAGCCAGGGGTGGTGGCTCACGCCTGTAATCCCAGCTACTCGGGAGGCTGAGGCAGGAAAATCGCTTGAACACGGGAGGCGGAGGTTGCGGTGAGCTGAGATCGCGCCATTGCACTCCAGCCTGGGCGACAAGAGCGAAACTCCGTCTCAAAAGAAACAAACAAACAAAAAAGCCATTTCTTTCCTTCTTGCCTCAAAACAGTCTGGTAAAGAGAAGGACCTTTGACTATAAATTTAATCTGATTTTTTGCAATGAAGTATTTCAAAACTTGGGCAGCTATGGGCAGTCATAAGAAATTTGTGCTATCAAACTCAGGTTTCCAGGTCCAGTATCCAGTCTCCTGTTCCTGCTTCTGGTTGGCTCTCTCTAATCCTCATGTACAATTTCAGTCTGTTTCATGTTGTTTTAAAAAGGATTGCTCAGCAGCATCATGCTTCAGTATGAAGGGTTGGAGTGCAGTGGTGTGATCTTGGCTCACTGCAACCTCTACTGCTCAGTCTCAAATGATCCTCCCACCTCAGCCTTCTGAGTAGCTGGGACAACAAGCGTGTGCCACCACTCCTGACTAATTTTTTGTTGTATTTTTAGTAGAGACGGAGTTTCACCATGTTGTCCAGACTGGTCTTGAACTCCTGAGCTCAGGTGATCCGCCCACTTTGGCCTCCCAAAGTACTGGGATTACAGGTATGAACCACTGTGCCCAGCCAAAAACTACTGCTTTTTAATGTCATCTTTTTTTAAGTGACTCAATAAATGCTTCCAGTAAAAAGTTTAATGCATACAACATTTAGGGAATAAAACTAGGAATCCAGTCGACCTTTGGTATCTAGTTTAATTCCATATAACTCTCTAATATGTGGAAGCTGGGAATATCTTTAGAAAGGCATATTCCAAAGGAATCCTGAAAACATTGAAAATCATGAACATGTCCCATATATGGTACCTTGGATCTGTGTATAAGAATGACGTTTCATTTGCACTTTTTCTTGCTGTCTCCTCTAGTAGCAAGATTATGAATTCCGTTAAGATTTGCTCCAATAACCTATCTTGTATTTTTTCTTAAGAAAACTTTTTTTTCCTTCCATTATTAAGCTATGCTAATCAGATCTGTTTTACTCCACCTGAGTATGTGACGGCAATGTTGCCTTCATTCAATAAGCTTTGAGTCTCAGAGTCTACTGTGAATCCCCTTCAAATGAGTCATCAGTTTGCTCTCTTAACATATGTCATAGATTTACTAAATGTTTTGTCATCATGTGTGTCATTGGTTTAAGCAACTTCAGTTCATTTCATTGACTTCTTGTCTGACGTTTCTGTTTTTCATGAACTAGAACAGAATGTCTTCCTAGACAAACACTGAGAACTTAGTAAACAGTAAACCAAATAAACAAACAAAAGCTGTGATTAGGCCTTGACTGTGAGTGGTGTTTTGCATTCATGAACAAGATTGCTAGTATCTTGAGGAATATGCTCTCTTAAAAATTCTGCATCAGTCATCCTTGTATACACTCTTTAGCTCCTCCCAATTCCCTTTCCTGTTACATTTTTTCCCCTAGTTTTGCTTAATGTGGTCTAAAATGTTCTTAGGCTTTTATATGACTAGACTAAGAAACTCATAGACATGTTTGAGCCTTATGGAAGATGGAGATGCTTTAGAGGTCAAAGGAATGTTTTACTCATTTAGAGAAACAAAAACGTTCTTTAGACAATGATTCATCAAGTCACGGTGTGATTCTCTTAAAAATCGTTCATATTAAAGATTTCTTAAGCAGTTACTACATATCAAATGGGTGCTAATAAAATGTCCCCTGTCTAGTGAACAGCTGTTATTATTGGTTAAGCTGATTGAAACAAGAGAGAATTATAGCCAGCTGCAAAACACATTCACGAGTGGTGAGAGAAACTGGCAGCTGTTATTCTACTTGCTATAAATATTTTTAATTAAAATTTGTCCCCTGGTTTTTAATTTGCGTAGTAGCAGGGATTTTTAGTTAGTTACTTTGGCATAAAGGGATGTCTCTCTCTTCAAAAAGAGCTTTTTAGTTCTTCCATTAACAATGACTGTTAACAACAGTGGCAGCACCCTGCTGGCCGATAGAAAAATGAACTGTGAAACTCTCATTCTTGTCTAGAATTATATTTACTCAGTGGTATTTTTCATTCATGGGCAGGATGACTAGTATCTTGAAAAATATGCTGTCTTGTAAGAAATACCAGAAATATTGCATCAAAGTCATCCTTGATATACTCTTTAGCTTCCCCCTACTCCCTTAACTGTTACATTTTGGAATTTCAGTTTTGTTTACTTTTAATACTTGCATTTTCATATAAAAGTTTCTGCTATGGATGGTGAATTCTTATAAAGTGTGAATATAAGGCCGGGCGCGGTGGCTCAAGCCTGTAATCCTGGCACTTTGGGAGGCCGAGACGGGCGGATCACGAGGTCGGGAGATCGAGACCATCCTGGCTAACATGGTGAAACCCCGTCTCTACTAAAAAATACAAAAAACTAGCCGGGCGAGGTGGCGGGCGCCTGTAGTCCCAGCTACTCAGGAGGCTGAGGCAGGAGAATGGGGTAAATCCAGGAGGCGGAGCTTGCAGTGAGCTGAGATCTGGCCACTGCACTCCAGCCTGGGCGACAGAGCGAGACTCCATCTCAAAAAAAAAAAAAAAAAAAAAAAAAAAGAGTGAATATAGTGAATAGAATTACCTTAGAAGTATCTAAATGCGACCACTATTAGCAATAAAACACATACACAGAAACACAACTCCATACATTTTCATACTGAAATTCTGCCCTTTTGGCTTATAGGACGCTCCTCCCACTCTTGACAGTCCACTTTAATCTCATCATCCATTTGCTCCTCAAACATCGATGCTATCTAGAGTTTAGTTAATCATGATCTATATATTAATGATGCAAAAAAAAAAAAAAAAAATCTCATTCTGTAGCCCTGCCTGCTCACCTAAGCACCGTGCTTGTATATCTTGTTCCTGAAGGCACTTAAAAACTTACAAATTTCCTCATGTCTGCTTCTTTTTCTGTCTTCCTCATCTCATTTAATGGCACCACTATGCACTACATCACTGAAGCCAGAAGTCTTGGAGTCACCCGAAACTTCTTTTTTCCCCTCATATTCTTTGATAAATCTCTTGAGTCTCTAAGCCCTAATGATTTGCTTCTTAAATATTTCTCAGTTCTGTTTCTTACACCTCCATTTCTATTGTGACAACCCATTATCTGTACTGATTCTTCCTTCGAATATTGAAAGAGCCTCCTAACTGGTATCCCTATCCCTAGATTCAGCCCTTCAAACTTACCATCCACCTAAAATGAAATATGACTATATAGTCACTTCCTTGCTTAAAACTGTTCAATGGTTTTCACTCATCTTCCAAATCAAGTTTGAAATTGTTAACATGGAATATAGGGCCCTGGCCTCACATTATTTCTTCTGCCACTCCCTACTTTGTAGCTAAGGCTGAATAGTACTGCATTGTGGTAGTTTGTCACACATTATCCTTTGGAAGTGTAGCTCAAACATGTCAAAATATAATACTCTGTTTGCAAAACCCTAGGGAAGGACTACTTAATCAATAGTCCTGAGATGATTGGTTTTTTTATTTGGAAATAATACAGTTTGATTCCCACTTTACACTATGCACAAAAATCAATTTCAAGTGAATTAAGACAAAAATGTAAAAATAAAATCTTGATAGCCTTAGGAAAAAATGAGAATATTTTATGATAGTAGTTTGTGAAGAGAAAAAAATTTGAACAAGCTACATAAACCTCAAATCATAAAAAAGATATTTACAAATTAGAGTTATGAAAATTTTTAATGTCTATTCATCAAAGAAAACCATAAAAAATAAAAAGAAAAACTACATTCTAGATGAAGTTGTTTGCAAGACAATGTGATACCATTCTATGATTATCAGACTGATAAAATTTGAAGGCTAAACACTGAATGTTGGTGAGGATATGGAGAAAAGAGAATACTTATTTACAGCAAAAATTGGCACTATTTATGAAAGATGAATATTCAACTATGACCCAGTTGCTTAATTTCGAAGTGTATTTTCTAGAGAAGTTCTTACACATTGCAGAATACATGTACAGAAAAGTTCATTGCTTTCATTACAGTAGCAAAAACAATAATTAAAAGTATCTATAAACGATAAAAAATAAAAGTATATATCATGCTAGAAGTTAAAGGAAATGAATGAGAGCTGTGTGTACTATGATGCATAAATCTCAATAATATAGAGTACAAAGCATGTTGCAAAATATGTTCAGTATACCATGTTTATCAATTAAAATGAACATAAAACAATACTGTATGATTTTACGGGGCATGCATATGTAATAAAAGCATGAAAGTATGCATGAGAATGACACTCTCCACCCTCAAGGTAGTGATAGTAATTGAGCCTGAAAGGTTAGGAATTCTGAAAAAAAAAAAAAAATGACAAAATGTTATTGTAGATACCGGGTACTAAGTGACTTTTGTTTCTGTAGTTTTCATATGCTTAAAATATTTCATAACTAAACAAAATCTAAATAGGCATTCAATTTAAAATAAATACATATACACATGTGTATATATTATGTAAAAAATTGCATGATACCTTCTAGTCAAAATTATATTGGATTTTTTTTTTTTTTAGAGAAGCAATGGAAAAATTATTTCTAAGAAAAGTCTTATATACCTTAATCTGGACACCCAAATGTTAAGGCTATACTTGGCAAATAACTTTGATCCCTAGCAGGATGAAACAAATTGTGTTTTCAGCCCTTGCGCACACCTGCATCTTCACGTAGTGCTCTCTCTGAAATGATTTGGGTTCCAAAGATGAACTGGATAGAACGGAAAATTGGCGGTGAGTAAATCTGGTCTCCTAATAAATTGAATTACTGAAAATGTTGAAGGATACAGATATAATTTATTGCTTTCAGCAAATTCGGCGTAAAGCCCAGGATTGTGGATGACTGAGTGAAATTTACGCTTGGATAGATTTCAGTTTACATTTTTCGTTTTAATGAGAATGCAGAACAGGACCTAAACAGGGTCAGTGCAGTGATTTTTGTCTCTCTGGGTCACACCTTGCTGTCCCTTGTTTGACATTCAGACCAGCAACGTGAATGCATGTTAAAGAGCCCGCCTACTAAGCACTGATGGCTTTTCCTAGTTACTGGCCTAAGCCAGGTTTAGGAGCTTCTGTTTATGGGAGTGGCAGAACTGCCTCAAGGGTGCTGATGGGGCTGAAATGGTTCTCTGACATGTAGTACAAGATTCTCAGGCCCTGCAGATCCCCTTCTATGCGGCCCTTGTCTCTCTCACACCACCTGGCAAAGAAAGTTTCAAGCCACCCTGGTTTTCCTCGCTCCCTCTTCTCTTCTCAGGTTTACTTCTGTGATAGTACCTACCACGTGTAACATAGCATGTGTCTTTGGAGTTCTGTATTTATGGATTTGGGGCTCCTTTAGGGCAAGAACTATGTCTCAGACAATATGCAGGTAATTTGCACATTGTAGACCTACAGTAGTATCTGAGACAGTTCTCAATAAATTTAGAAGTCTACTTTGCCAAGGTTAAGGACACACCTGGAAGAAGAAAACATGGAATCACAGAAATAATCTGTGGTCTATGCCTTTCTCCAAGGATGAATTTGAGGGCTTCAATATTTAAAGGGGAAAAAGTGGGCCGGAGGGAAAGAAGGGTGGTTACAGTAACCCACATGTTGCAAGAAAATAGGATAGGTAGGGGAATACTCAATTATATATTCATCTGCCAGCACTTTACATAAGATAAGGTGAATACAACCTTTTATTTGTAGCTATTTGCTTAGGAACAAAAGGAAAGACAGCTTCTTGTATGACTCTGCTTTCAGTTTTATTTTTTCCTTTTGGCATAGTGAATTGGGGTCCTGAGTTTTTATTTTCCTTTCACAAATGTTTGCGGGAAAATATATCTGCTGCATGGATACTATTTGGATACCCTAACAAAGAAATTATGGGATTGTTGGCAGCAGTGAATCCATACGGGTCTGCAGCAACCTCACTTCTTGCCCCATCAGAAGAAATAATTCAACCAAGGGGCATAAGGCAGAGGGAGAGACTGAGGCAAGTTTTAAAGCAGGAGTGAAAGTTTGTTAAAAAGTTTTAGGGCAGGAATGAAAGGAAGTAAATTACACTTGGAAGAGGGTCAAGCGGGCAACTTGAGGGATTCAAGTGGCCAATTTTACCTTTGACTTGGGGTTTTATTCGTTAGCATTCCACATGTGCAGTGGCCTGCCAGCATTTTCGAGGGGCCTCATGCACAGTGTACTTACTGAAGTTGTACACATGCTCTCTTGAGGCATTTCTTTCCTTACCAATCGAGTGTTCCTAGAGAAAGTTTATATATGAGTTAAATTCCACCATTTTGCCTCGTAGCGTGCATGCTTGAACCCACTTGCCCAGCTCCTGAGATCTTATTAGGAAGCTGCTCACCACCAGCTTCGGGTGCTTTTTATCTATTGGGAGACTGCCTTTCCCTGGCACCAGGTGTGACCAATTATTACTTCAGAGAGACAGTTTAACAACTACCTGACCATCACCTGATGGTCACTTGACATTCCTGGGTGGTGGGGGGACCCTCTTCTGCCCTGCTCATGTCTGTCTAACTACTTACTCTAACAGGATTACATATTAAAATGTCTTTGTCAATTCCAATTTAGTGAGCCTGGGATGCGTGTGTGCACACACACACGCACACATACACGTATGAACACATTTTTAAACTGTTTTTTAAATATATTGATGTTTCTGTTATATTTGTCCCTAAATCAATGTAGAATTCTATATTGCTTTTTAAAAATATTCTAGGCCAGAGGCTCACACCCATAAGCCCAGCACTTGGGGAAGCTGAGGTGGGTAGATCACCTGAGGTCGGGAGTTTGAGACCAGCCTGACCAACATGGGGAGACCTCATCTTTACTAAAAATACAGAATTAGCCAGGAATAGTGGCACATGCCTGTAATCCCAGCTACTCAGGATGCTGAGACAGGAGAATCACTTGAACCCGGGAAGCGGAGGTTGTGGTGAACTGAGATTGTGCCATTGCACTCTAGCCTGGGGAACAAGAGCGAAACTCCATCTCAAAAAAAAAAAAAAAAAACTATAAATTGTGACAATGCGTTGTTATTAAGCAGAAATATAAATTTTGGAATTAGGTAAGAGTTCATTTTAATCAAAACAGCAAAACCATCACATGGAATCGCTTAAGTCTGCCAAATTTCTAGGTAAAATGCATGAGTTGGTTGGAAAAAACATTTAAGAATATTTGATATGTTTATACCAATCTAGGACTGCTTATCTCTGGATACTTTACATGAAAGAAAATAATCTTCTAGGTAGTTTAAGCTGCAGCTTTTTTAGTTTGTTTTGTTATTTGTAACCTAACAAAACCAATGGAATTCATAACAGATATAGTACCTAAGAATGTGTCAGATATTAACAAGATAGCAGACATCAACTTTTTATCTAACCTGAAGTTTAGAAAATTGCAGTTCAGTGTCTTCAGGAATTTCTTGATTCTACCTGTTCTATCGTGACAGAACCTGAAATCATTGTTTTATTGTCTCTCTTTGCAAGAGGTTGGGTATCTCCAAGCATGCCTAAGGGAAAGCAGGGACATATGTTGAGTTCCCTTCTCTCATCAGTTTACATTTTTATTTGTAGTTATATTTTTGTGTTTTAGGACAATACATGTCAGTCAACTACAGCATAAAACTGCTGAGGAAGGCCTATTGTTGGGCAAATCACTCTTTAGAAGACAAAAATATTAATCTATGATTAATACAGTGCCTGCAGAAATACAAAATTGGCTTCTTGAGACTTGAAATTTGTTTCTTGTCTGGTTCTGCTTTCCCCTGCTTGAACATGCTAGATTTTAATACATAGTTCATACGGTTTCAATTTAATTCCCACACGATTGCTATACTACTTGAACGGAACAAACAAAACTAATAAATAACAAAGAGAACCCAGGCAATTGAGGTCTTTTCAAAATGCTAGTAACACTGTAGATAAAAACAAGTTCTAGGAGTTCAGAAGTTAGTATACAGAGACATTGAGTACTTTGTGCTCTAAATATAGCTCTTATATTGGCCCCTCATAAATGTAAAGTAACAAAGAGTTGCTCAAGGGATTTTCTTTATCTCCTTTCCTAGCACTCACTTGTTTATTCAACAAATGTTTGTTAAGCACCTACTATGTGCCAAACACTGTGCTCCACACTGGGCAAAAATGTTTCTTGCCTTCAAGGTGCTTCAAGGACTCCAAGGAGTCTAATGGGCTTACATATCATCTACTTAAAAACACTACTGATGACTTTTTATCCATAAAGACCCACAAAACTTAAACACAGGTAAAGAAATGTAATATCAACCAAAAGTGAAACATAAACAAACCTTCGAGGTAAAGATTCTGTCACAATAATTGTCATTGATAACATTTACTGAAAATGTAACTGTTATCCAGTAGATGCAGTTTTCGGAGGTAATTGTTATAACTCCTTTTTACAAATGAGGAAACTGAACATTACTGAAGTTCCATAACTTGTCAAAATTGTACTGCCAGTAAGGGTTTAAAAAGGATTTTAGCCAGGTAGTATGACTCTAGAGCCTAGAGTGGTGATATTTTCAAAACTTTTTGTTTAATAAGACATGAAGAACCTCTCCTATTCCCAAAACATTTAAATACCTGAGGGATGTTTATGGGAACTTTTATTTAACATGCCCCATGATATGTAGCTTGAGACAATCTTGCATTTTTTAAAACAAATATTTTAGTCTTAGACTCTCTCCCTCTGAATGGGGAACAGCACCTCACTGTTGAATTCAGAGTGATCACAATGCTGAACTTCTCAAAAGTAAAAGTATTTTAATCTTCTTGTCAGCAAAAGTAGGGGCTGGCAGCTTTTTTCCATTTAGTTTGAATATTCTAATATTTATTGATCAAAATCTTATATCTAGAAGATAAAATACTGTGAAATAACAAGGATGATTTTATACAACCTAAACAAGTATGAAGATATTCTGATCGATTTTAGGCTACTTCCAAGTACACCAAGGCCACCCTGAAGTTTCTACATATGAGCTTTCTGTATACAATAAGTATTATTTTTAGAAGTTGATCAGTTAGAATTATATTCATTATGACAAACAAAAACCCAGTAAACACTTAAATATCAGGTTTAATGAAGATTGTTCAAGGCTGAGGCAGCTTCTGTAATATGTCATCAAAGAATCAAGTTCATTTTCTTTCTGTTCCATCAACTTCACCAGTTACTTTCATCCTCACAGTTTCATGATGGCTGCTGTATTTCCAGCCATCATATGCCTGTTCCAAACAGGAAAAATGAGAAAAGCAAAGCAATAGGAAGCCCTTTTGGTTTCTAGGGACTTCCACTACATCTGATAGGCCAGAATTGAGCTATCATGACGTATAAGAGGCTGAGAGCTAAGCATTTCCATTTGCTGGCCTCAGTAGTAGAGGAAAACAAGAGACGGGTTGGAAAAGGTATTGAAAGAGCCATACTACAGCATCTACTACAGAAGTCATTTGCATCTTTACTTCAGAAACCATAGAAAACATAGGCAGGTTTCTATTTCTCTGTTTATGTGACTCTTCCCCTTATTTTGGTAATGAAAGGCTAACAGGAATAATTTGGGGTTCTTGTTTATCTACTTGATTACTTAAGGGAGAAAAATGAGAGGATACAACCTTCTGAGACAGCACCTTTAGGGCACGTGACAGCTCACTATGAATCAGAAGAGAGTAGTACCCCTACCCAGCTTGGTACACACACAGAAAAGGGGCATTTGGGAAACAGACAGTAAGACCCTACGGGATTCCATAAGGACTTTCTTCCTAGGGTATTTCCAGTAGAGATGAGTGAGCATCCCAGGATTCCAAAATCGAGCTTCACTGCTGGCACTCTAGGGATGGTCAAAGACATAACTATTGTCTGTACTTAGTCATTAACAAGTCCTCAAGTTATTCTTGTAGAGAATATGCCATGGGAATATGGTTTTGGGATTGGGAAGATTTGAAAAGGATTCCAGCACCTTATCACTGAAAGGGACTTTAGAAATAATTTATTCCAATTCCTCTTACTTTTATCCAAGGAAACCATAGCCCAGGAAATTAAGTCATTTGCACTTGGATACCCAGATGAGGGTCACTTTGGTGTCCTTTTCTACCAGTTGGAAGAAGGAAGGACATTCCTATAACAGGTTTCCATAGCACTATGTGCTTGCCATATGTAACACTTGACTGCAAATATGTGTTTAGCGCTGCTTTTTAGTTTACTGTAGTTTAGTGTCTCCCTTCACCTTACACTGCAAGTTCATAGGCAGGTTAGGAACAACGTCTGTCTCATTAAATGCAGTATTTGTAGGGTCCAGTACACTTTGGGGAACAGAGAAGGCACTTGATATATTTTCGTGGAATAAATAAAAGACTAGATGGTTCAAGAGATGCGAGCCAACATCGCATAGAAGTTGTAATTTTTATTTCAAATTACCAGCGTCTCTAAGGCGACTGTTATTTAGGTCATCTGTAGAAATTGGGTGAAGAGCCAATACTACATTCCACCAAGAGAACATATTTCTACCTGCTCCATTCCTGAACCCCTCACCACCCACTTTCCCAGGACTAAGGATCATTTAAGCCCCCACTGTGTGTAAATCTGTGAGTGAAGGCAAATAAAGATATTTTCAGTAACATGTTCCATGATCTGGGAAGACATTGGTTACCTAACAGTGATATAAACCCAGTAATTCTTGGTGAAGATTGAACCAAACATATGCTTTTAAGTGAGAGCTAAAGAAAGTGTAACAGTATCTGTCATAATAAATCCCAAGGAATCTTCATTGAGCTGTTTAGAGTGGTATGGAATGTGTAACCAGTTTTCTTTTTTTTTTTTTTTTTTTTTTTTTTGAGACAGAGTTTCGCTCTGTCGCCCAGGCTGGAGTGCAGTGGCCGGATCTCAGCTCACTGCAAGCTCCGCCTCCCGGGTTTACGCCATTCTCCTGCCTCAGCCTCCCGAGTAGCTGGGACTACAGGCGCCCGCCACCTCGCCCGGCTAGTTTTCTGTATTTTTTAGTAGAGACGGGGTTTCACCGTGTTAGCCAGGATGGTCTCGATCTCCTGACCCCGTGATCCGCCCGTCTCGGCCTCCCAAAGTGCTGGGATTACAGGCTTGAGCCACCGCGCCCGGCCTGTAACCAGTTTTCATATTCTCCACCTTGTACCCTATATCCGGCTGGAGTTCAGTGATATAAAAACACTTTAAAAAATTTTTGGCATATCTTTAGGATCTGCTGTTTATCTTATGTTTTTACCAGCTTACTTCTGTGAGGTAGTCTTAGTGTTTGTAAGGTTACAGTGATAATTTTCTATCTAATTTTATTCCAAATAGAGTTGCTATTTGGATGGCTGGAGGCTACAGAATGCCCTCAGATTGCCTGGTCAGAAAGGAATGCAAATAGTTGGAAATCTTTCAGTTGTTTGTTATCCAAGGTAAGAATGCAGTTTAGAAGGAGAAATAACTTGTTGCGATTTCTAAATCTATTTATAAATTCTTATGTTCGCTGAAGGATGAGACACCCTAGAATTAGGACTGATATAGATTTTGAAAGACAGGATGGTTATTTTAAGACCTTTTGAGAGCAGATAAAGCTCTCCCTAGAAGTTAAAAAAGAAGAAGTTCAAATCTTAAAGGTTATAATTTCTCCCACTTAAAGGGATTATTATATAAACTGAATATTAGCATTATATTTTCTGTTAAATTACAGTCTAAACAAATGGCTCTGGATGTTAAGCTGATTGTCCTAACCAAAATATTATCTCACTATCATTCATTTTTAAACACTGGTGCGTCTCAACCACTGTGTGTTCCCATTTTGCCAAATAATCCTATGCTCTAAAATTATAATTATAATAATATCTCATTGAATTTTGTTGAATTCTGTATCAGTAATTCCTCATCTACTTAGTCCACAAATATGTGACAAACATAAAAAATGGCAAAAACTCTTAATTTATGTGATTTTTTTTTCTTTCTGTACCCTATTACCTTTCATTGAAGACCAATTTATTGTAAAATTTCTACTGGGATTCATTGTAGGCAAGGACATTTAACTTATCTCATTAATATCATGGGACTTTTCAATGAGGTTTTCATGAACAGGCATTGTAAGATTAACTCCTCTGGCATTAGACCTTTAGGTTGTAAAATACATCAAGTTTGCTGTTTCTTTCCTCTGTCTTCCTGCCTCATTTCCAACAATAGACTTCAACTACCACATAATTATTTTAAAACTAATATTATTAAGTTTTCAAAGTGGTGACTCTTGATAAAATATCATAGATGCTTAGATATTGCCAGTTATTGTTGGCCAACTAAGAAATTTGTCTTAGAAGAAAGCAAAGTTTAAAAAGTCAGTATTTAAGTAAAAATACATTCAAATCGAATTCTAACAGTAACGATCTTCACTTTTCCCAGATTTTATCTAAAGGCAAATAACCTCTATGAGGGAAGGATTACATTTACAGGCACACACACACATATATATATGTGTGTGTATATATATGTGTATATATATACATGTGTATATATGTGTATATATACATATATAAACATCTGTAGACATATATACATGTGTATGTATACATACATGTGTACATATACATATATACGTGTACATATGTACACGTATATATGTATGCCTACAAATGATTGAAAATAATTAAAATACGTAATACAAATATAACATATATACAAATATATACATATACATGTATATATATATACATTATACACACATACACACAGTGTTGCCAGCATTAGCTGTCAATGGCTAAGTGTCTATTCTAATTTATCAAGAGTCACCATTTTGGAAACTTAATATTAATTTTAAAGTAACAATGTAGTGGTTGATGGTAATTAAGAGTAACTTGACCAAGATCACACTGCTAGTAGCTCACAGAGCTGGGTTTCAAATGTAGACACTGGTCTCTTAATCCGACATTCACTCATTTAACAAATATTTATTAAGCATGTACTATGGGCAGGATATGGTGTGACAGGATAAATAAGCAAATAAATTAGGACAGAATTTCCTCTTTCAAGGAAGTCATTGCTAATTTCAGAATAATGTGGAAGGGTCTCAACAGAACATTCATGGGATATCACAGAGAACCATGCTATGTATGTGAAAGAAGAGCGGTTTTTCTAATTGTTTTATGAAAAATGCCCTTTCTTCAGAAGAAAATAAGTAACTGAAGCCTTCCAGAAATGTAGGACTGGAAAATATCTAGTTTCTTGATTCTCTTGATTCAAACTTATTTTCATTTGAAGAAATAGTTTCAACTTCTATTTTAGATTTAGGAGCTACATCTACAGGTTTGTTAGCTGGGTATATTTTGTGATGCAGAGGTTTGGGATATAATTGATCCCATCACCTAGGTACTGAAAATAGTACCCAGTAGTTAGTTTTTCAACACTTTTGCCCTCTCCCTTCTAGTAGTCTGAAGTGTCCATTGTTGCCATCTTTATGTCCATTAGTACCTAGTGTTTAGATCCTACTGGTAAGTGAGAACATGTGGTACTGGGTTTTCTTTTCCTTCATTAATTTGCTTGGGGTAATGGCTTCCAGCTGTATCTGTATTGTTGCCAAGGACATAATTTTGTTCTGTTTTATGACTGCATAGTATTCCATGGCATGTATGTACCACATTTCATTATCCAATCTATCCTTGCAACTAAAACAAAAATTGGCAAGTGAGACCTAATTAAACTAAAGAGCTTCTGTACAGCAAAAGAAACTATCAACAGAGTAAACACACAACCTACAGAATGGGATAAAATATTCACAAAGAGGCCGGGCGCGGTGGCTCAAGCCTGTAATCCCAGCACTTTGGGAGGCCGAGACGGGCGGATCACGAGGTCAGGAGATCGAGACCATCCTGGCTAACACGGTGAAACCCCATCTCTACTAAAAAATACAAAAAACTAGCCGGGCGAGGTGGCGGGCGCCTGTAGTCCCAGCTACTCCGGAGGCTGAGGCAGGAGAATGGCGTGAACCCAGAAGGCGGAGCTTGCAGTGAGCTGAGATCCGGCCACTGCACTCCAGCCTGGGCCACAGAGCGAGACTCCATCTCAAAAAAAAAAAAAAAAAAAAAAAAAATTCACAAAGGTCTAATATCCAGAATCTATGAGGAACTTAAACAATCCAACAAGCAAAAACAAATAACCCCATTCAAAAGTGGGCAAAAGATATGAAAAGACACTTCTCAAAAGCAGATATACAAGTGGCCAACAAACATATGCAAAAATGCTCAACATCACTAATCATCAGAGAAATACAAATCAAGGCCACAATGAGATACTATCTCACACCAGTCAGACTGGCTATTATTATTATTATTATTATTTTAGATGAAGTTTCACTCTTGTCACCCAGGCTGCAGTGCAATGGTGTGATCTCTGCTCACTGCAACCTCTCTCTCCTGGGTCCAAGTGATTCTCCTGCCTCAGCCTCCCAAGTAGCTGGGATTACAGGTGCCCACCACCATGCCTGGCTAATTTTTTTTTTTTTCTTGGTATTTTTTCAGTAGAGACGGGGTTTCTCCATGTTTGCCAGGTTGGTCTTAGCCCCTGGCCTCAAGTGATCCGCCTGCCTCAGCCTCTCAAAATCCTGGAGTTACAAGCATGAGCCATCACGCCTGGCCTCAGACTGGCTATTATTAAAAAGTCAAAAAACAACTGATGCTGGTGAGGCTATGGAAAAAAGGGGACACTTATACACTGCTGGTGGCAATGTGAATTAGTTCAGTCACTATGGAAAGCAGTTTGGAGATTTCTCCAAGAACTTAAAACAGAACTGCCATTTGACCCAGCAATTCCATTACTCAAAGGAAAATAGATTGTTCTACCAAAAAGACATATGCACTCATATATTCATCACAGTGTGGGTTATCCATTTCCTTGGGCATTTATCCTTTCAGTTCCAAACAATCCAATTAAACTATTTAAGTTGCTTTAAAGTGTACAATTAAATTATTATTGACTACAGTCACCCTATTGTGCCAATCAGTTAACTATTAATTAATGCTGCTGTTTCTGAGTCACAAAGTACAAATAAAGAAGGCTTTATCGTTTTCATTTCAACTAGCATGTTAAAATTCCTAAGATCACAAAATTTATGATAGCAACCATTGCTGTTTATTGGGTACCTATTATGAACAACTTATTATACACATGTGCTACATGTCTTTTCACTTACCCTATATAATGAAGCTTTGAAACTTATGCCTATCAATGCATATACACACATACACACAGTGTTGCCAGCATTAGCTGTCAATGGCTAAGTGTCTATTCTAATTTATCAAGAGTCACCATTTTGGAAACTTAATATTAATTTTAAAGTAACAATGTAGTGGTTGATGGTAATTAAGAGTAACTTGACCAAGATCACACTGCTAGTAGCTCACAGAGCTGGGTTTCAAATGTAGACACTGGTCTCTTAATCCGACATTCACTCATTTAACAAATATTTATTAAGCATGTACTATGGGCAGGATATGGTGTGACAGGATAAATAAGCAAATAAATTAGGACAGAATTTCCTCTTTCAAGGAAGTCATTGCTAATTTCAGAATAATGTGGAAGGGTCTCAACAGAACATTCATGGGATATCACACAGTGTTAACAAAGCTAAGACTCAAAGTACAAAATGGGAAAGCTCTGCCCACACCATGAATTGTGGTATTTACTTATAAACAGAAACTGGTAATTAGGTTACAGATAATTAAACTGTATTACCATCTCGGAGTGAACATTTTCTTTCTTTTTTTCTGTTTGTTAGTTTATTGCTGATGCATTGTGGGGAACCCTTAGAAAGACTGATGATAATGCCGTCACATTATCCTTCCCAGATTAATTGCATTATCACCAACTGAAATCATCGTTTTGCTTTGGTTGTTGTTATTTGTCTTCCCCAATTAGGATATAAACACTATGAGATCAGGGAGCTTATCGATCTCATTTAGCCCTACAGACGTTCCTTAACTTATGATAGGATTGTGTCCTGATAAACCCATCGTAAGTTAGAAAATATAATCTAAATTGGAAATGTACTTAATATACCTAACCTATGGAACATCAGAACTTAGCCTAGCCTATCTTAAACGTGCTCAGACACTTATACAAGCCTGCAACTGGGAAAAATAATCTAACACAAAGCCTATGTTATAATAAAGTGTTTGATATCTCATGCAATTTATTGAATACTATACTGAAAGTGAAAAACAGGATGGCTCTCCAATTTATGAAGGTTATACTTGCAATTTTTTGACTTTCCGAGTACCATCAGAAAGTCAAAAAATTGTAAGTCTAACTATCATAAGTTGGAGACTGTCTGTGTATAATCCATATGTTAAATGTTGATAGGTGTTTCAAATATCTATTGCTGTATAAGAAACATGCCGGAACACGATGGCTTAAAAACAATCTGGACTGAACAGTTCTTTTGCTCCACATGGTATCTACTGAAGCTGAAATGTCTAAGATTGCTTCTTCACTCACTCACGTCCAGAACCTCAGCTGGGATGACTGGAATATCCGAGAGCTGGTCAGGCCTGTTTCTGTCCCTCTTTCCACATGGCTAGCTTGGGCTTTTTCATAGTGAGATGGGCTCAGGGTATTTGAACTTCTTATCCTGCATCATTCTTCCAAGATAGAGGAAGCAGAAGCTGCCAGTCTTTCTAAAGGCTTGACCTAGAATTAGCAGAGTCATAGTCCAGTATTCTATTGATCTAAACAAGTCACAGAGCCAGGCCAGAGTCAAGGGGGTAGACTCACTCTCTTGGTGTGAGGAGTAACATGCATATCAATAAGGAAGGAAGCTATCAATGGTGGCTATCTTTGGAGATTATATGCCACAATAATGAGGTGGTTCTTCTCGAACTGCCTGCCTGTCTGTCTTAGAAATGCTGTAACTCTGTCCCAGTGTGTGCCAAGCAGAGATGATGAACAAAGCAGTGTGTGAAGTAGGCTGCTATTGCACCCTCCTGGCGCCTAACTTGATGTGGCTGACATATTGACATTACTTTATTGCTTTGGTGTGGCAACAGCTCCAGCTAAGCCACCACTGCCAGACACTTGCCCATCTGTCCTAAAATATGACGAATTTTCATTATAATGATTCTTTAGCTTTATTAAACTTCTGTCTTCTGCAAAATCAAATGAGATTCATGAAGACTTTTTCATTAATCATCACAGCATCCCTGCTGAGAGCTTGAAAGAGGTAGGTGTATTCTTATTTTAGAAATGAAGAAGGTGCAACAAAATGAAGCTCTAGGAAGGTTAACCAATATCACAAAGCTGGTTTGCTGGAATGAAGAAAAGAGGCAATAAGTGTGTGTATGAGAGAGAGAGTGGTGTGTGTATGTGTGTGTGTGTGTGTGTGTGTGTGAGACAGAGAGAGAGAGAGAGAGAATTTTTCTGGGAAAAAAGGAAGGAAGGTCATCATTTATTTTTCTTTTCCATTTCAGTGTTACATGGCAATCATTTAAATGTCTCAACAAACTAAAAGTTTCCAGAAGAAACAAACTTCTGGTATAATCAGAGGCTATGAGCTGTCCCCTAAGAAAAATATTGCAAAGAGATTTAACCTCTATCAGAATCAAATTTGTTTTCCTTCTTCTAGCTATGTGTCCTTTGACAAGACCCTGACCCTTATGCATTGATAGGCATAAGTTTCAAAGCTTCATTATATAGGGTAAGTGAAAAGACATGTAGCACATGTGTATAATAAGTTGTTCATAATAGGTACCCAATAAACAGCAATGGTTGCTATCATAAATTTTGTGATCTTAGGAATTTTAACATGCTAGTTGAAATGAAAACGATAAAGCCTTCTTTATTTGTACTTTGTGACTCAGAAACAGCAGCATTAATTAATAGTTAACTGATTGGCACAATAGGGTGACTGTAGTCAATAATAATTTAATTGTACACTTTAAAGCAACTTAAATAGTTTAATTGGATTGTTTGGAACTGAAAGGATAAATGCCCAAGGAAATGGATAACCCATTCTCCATGATGTGCTTATCTCATATTGCATTCCTGTATCAAAACATCTCATGCACACCATAAATATATATACCTATGTATAGATGTATAGGTGTATATCACAAAAATTAAAAATAGATGTATAGGTGTATATCACAAAAAATTTTTAAAAAAGTTATTAACTACAGCTGAGTTCTTACATTAAGATCTAGCCTGTGTGAATAAGTAAGTTAATGTCTGTGGGCATTCGTATACTCATCTGTAAGGCAACAGAGCAGATAGTCTCTTAAGAATTTTTGCATTCTACATCTGAGTTGTATGGAAATAGAAAAAGCCATCATTTGTGACCATTTGCCCTCTAGTGGCAAGAACCAGGGAAAATTATTCCTACTGAGAAAAAGTTTCATGTCTGTATCCCCACCAAATCCTGATACATTGATAAACGCTTAGATTTGCTTCAATATTGTGTTAGTTATGTTTGTCTGTGTAAAAATCATCCCCCAAATTAGCAACTTAAACATTTATACAGTTTCTGAGGGTCAGGAATTTGTGAGCAGCTCAGCTGGGAGCTTGCAGCTCAAGATCTCCCAGGAGACTGCAATTAGGTAGGGCTGCAGTCATCAGACAGCTTGACTAAACTACATGAGCTGCCTCCAAGCTCTCTCACGTGGCTGTTGACAGGTTTCAGTTCCTTACCACAGGGACCTCTCCACAGGGCTGCTCACAACACAACAGCTGGCTTTCCCCAGAATGAGTGATCCCAGAGAGACAGAGAAAGAGAAAGAGCTAGAGAGAGAATGCAACAAAGATGGAAGTACAATGTCTTTTATAAACTAATTTCAAAAGTTATTTACTGTGGATGAATGAACTAGCCTTACAAGGATTCAAGATGAATATATCTAAAAACAATATATTCTACATAAAAAGCAAGTTTCACAAGTACATGCATATAATATATATATAATTTTGTATATATAATATACATATACATTATATGAATGTAACTAATATAGTTATATAATAATTATATACATATTTATTAAGTATTATGTACAATATGTTATACAGAATATGTAAATCCTACTTTACCTTGTTTAAAAATTGTATGTGTGTATGTGTGTGTGTAGTAGCCATAAAAACAAAAATATGCGTGGAAATGATAGATACCAAACTAAATGTAAGTGGTCACCTGGGACTTTTGATATAACTCTTCAGAAAAAGAAGCTCTTCTTCTGTTGAGAATGTACAATCCTAGAACTGCTGATAGACACAGAAGGGGGACAGACAGAAAGAGAGAACATGCCAGTGATTGAGAGAGGGCATGACTGTCTTGATGACACTGGTGAGTTCCTCCAGGTTATAGGACTATACGTCCTCTTTTTTACTTAAGTTACTTTGAGTTTCTATGACTTGCTGTCAAAGGAGTCTTGAGAAGTATAGTTTTATGCAACTATTTAATCATACTGAAATCATAATTGTAGAAGAAGGCATATGCTTATTTATTAAAGGTGAAGAGTCCTTCCATCCCATCTGCCTCCCCTGGGCAACTCTAAGAGCAGGACACTCTAGTGCTTATAAGATCAGACTGAGGCTTCTGAGACACTCCTCTCATGTTGTGTTAAGACAAGGCCCCCTAAACTGGTAGCCTGGTCCTCTAGAGACTCTATGGAAGAGTGCTATTATGTCTATGCAAACGTGTGCTCTTCTGGGGAAAGAGTCTGTATTTCATCATATAGTAAAGGGAACGGTAAACAAAAAGAGGTTAAAATCACTGTTGGGTGATAAAAAGTCCTATGTTAAAGCCTGCATTTACACCTCCCAGTGTCAGGTAGCTAGACTTTTTAATTAGAGAATTTGAAACAATGAAGAAGCAAGGCCACCATCTTATCAACATCATGAAATCACTTTTAAAAATATACATCTATTAAATGTTTAAAATATTTCACTTAAAATGTTCATTTTATTATCGGCCATCTGCAGTTACTGTCATCTAAAGGATGGGAAAGGCATGTAGCTTCAACAAATGACTAAAGATTTGCTTTGCAGAAAAGTTCAAATGTTCTTTCAGTGTTATGTTTACAAATAAAAGACTGTCATTTGCTTTTTATATTAGCATTAAATAATAATTCTCAGTAGTATCAATACATTTCACATGCCACTGATTAAATCCTGAATATTCATGCATGTATTAAAAAGCCTTCTGTTGCTATGGTGGAACCTAATATCATGGAATGTGTTCCAGCTTTCCTTTAGGGGGAAGAATGTTCTAACTGAAAATTATATCAAAGTTGGTCCTTATCAATGAAAACAATCACAAAGAGAAAGAGGGAAGATTGCCTATAAATTATAGGAGAGGCTAGATTCCCAATGAAAATATGAACCTTTTATTGGCTTGGGGCCTGAAGAGACTAATATTCAAGTACCAATGAGTGTCTTTCAACTCAAAGGGTCCACTGTATGTACAAATCCCAATGTTTTTTCAGGTCATGAGGCAACAGAATTCCACAATGATATGGTTGAGGAAAATGGAGAACTGTCCACTGAGGAGCCCAGCATAATAATGAACAACTATCTGGAATCTTTGGCTTTGGTAACAAGCTAATACTGCCCTAGGTAGGTTAAATTAAAAAAAAAAAAAAAAAAAGTGGAAAATAACTTTGCTTTCATGGCATGCTTGGTTAGGCACTTACTGGCCCTTTAAAGTAGAATAACAGCAACTCAGAACACCTTTAGGCCAGAGTGTCCTATCCTTGGCACTATTGATATTTTGGGTTCAATAATTCTTTGCTGTTGGGGGGCTGCAAATTCTCAGGGCCTACTACACTACTATAAAGTGAGAGTGGCGCCACCCCTCCAAGTGATTCTGAGGCTGGTTAAAGTTTGAGGAACAGTAATCTAACCCAACTCTTTCATTTTACAATAAAATAAACCAGTTGGTTAAGTCTTATCTCAGATTAAATGTCTGGTTAGAGTCAAAACAGTACATTATATCTTATTCTCCATAGAATTTGCTAAGTGTGGCCTTGGAGAAACAGGTGGGTATCCTGCAAAGGTATTTCATCCAGGCACCAACTACATGAAACATCCTGCTGCAAAGCAGAAAGCATTTCAAGACTTACTGAATATGTTTCATAAATCTGGTCTCCTAGATTCCCAGGTTCTTGGGTTACATGCAGAACAATTCACTTTTATCAACACTTTATTTTTCTAAAGATAGGTTAATAATATAAAAATTTTATGACTGATTATGTATAATTAGTTTACAGCTAGAGTACTTTTTTTGTGTGTACTTGACTAGATACCTATTTCATCATGAAATAGGTATGGCTTACTGTTAAATAATAGGAGGGCTATTATTTATTTAATACTATTAAATAAATAGGAGGGCTTACTTTTACAGCCACAGGTATTATTACCGTTATTGATGTTGTTAGATATATTGATTTAGAATTTTAAACTTTTCCATAAAGTTGACTGGAATGAAAAGCAGCTAATATATGCTAGAAAATAAAAATGTGACTATGCAGCCATAAAAAAGAATGAGATCACGACTTTTGAGGGAACATAGATGGAGCTGGAGGCTCCATCCTCCAGCTCCATCCATTTTTCTGTTCCTACATTAGCAAACTAACACAGCAACAGAAAACCAAATGCCGCATGTTCTCACTTATAAGTGGCAGCTAAATAATGAGAACTCATAAAGAGGGGAACAACAGACACTGGGGCCTACTTGAGGGTGGAGAGTTGGAGGAGAGAAGCAGAGAAAATAATTATATTGGGTACTAGGTTTAGTATCTGGGTGATGAAATAATCTGTACAAAAAACCCCTGTGACACGAGTTTAGCTATATAACAAGCCGGCATATGTACCCCTAAACCTAAAACAAGATTTAAAAAAAGAAAAGAAAAATGTGTCAACCTTATGTATTTGAGAAATCCTATCTAGATTATTTTAAAAAGAAAATAAAGTTAGCAAGAAAGTAGATTACTGTGCAAAATTAATTTTTATCTCTGATAAATGAGTGTAGAAATGTTAAATAAAAAAACCACATTTATTTGCCACTTTCCTGTTTGCTTTAATAAGAAATGATGCATTCTCCAAAGACATTGTTAAATCTCATCCTTACTCTTTCTTGCCCCTCTATCCTCTGGTTACTGTGAGAATTAAGGTCTTTAATTCCAAAGGAGAGTTCTTGTGAGGCCAATTTGTGCTTTCCCTGGGAAAATGAATAAGCTGGGTAAGAACAGGTGGACCACATTTCCCACAGGAAGATGATGGTGGCTACATGTGGGTCTAGATTGCCTAAGAAGCCAAAGGGGAGAGAAGTCACAATCAAAAATGGCCTGCCTATAATCCCAGGACTTTGGAAAGCCGAGGTGGGTGGATCATCTGAGTTCAGGAGTTCGAGACCAGCCTGGCCAACATGGCAAAACCCCATCTCTACTAAAAATGCAAAAATTAGCCGGGCGTGGTAGCGGGCACCTGTAGTCCAGCTTCTCCGGAGGGTGAGGCAGGAGAATTGCCTGAACCCGGGAGGCAGAGCTTGCAGTGAGCTGAGATTGCACCACTGCCCTCCAGTGTTGGCAACAGAGTGAGACTCTGTCTCCAAAAGGAAAAAAAAAAGGGCCTGCCTGTGGCTGTGACCCCAGGACTTTCCAATCTAGATTCTAGATTTGTGCCAAGAAACCCTTTAGAGATGTCCATTTTTCTTTTCCCTTTTAGTATCATTTAAGTACATATTATATTTATTTATTTACATATTTATGTTCAGATTTCCAAGGATGTTAAAGAAAAATAATGTATATTGTGATTGATTTACAACTGTATTGCTATTTAATTGTCATACTTTGAAATGTCTCTATATTGAGAGGTAACATAGTCAATATACAGATGACCATCTTTTCATGCAGAAACACACACACACACAGACAGTCGTATGTAAACAGGATCATATTATACATGCCATTTTATCATGGACATCTTCTTTTGTCTTTTTGCCTAGTTTCATCTTCTTTTCTAATCACCTTAATCTCTAAGTTAGCCAGTCTTAAAAGCTTAATGTGTATCCGTCCCAATTTTTTTATTGTACAATCACATACAAACTCATACATTCATATATTATGTTGAGCACATAGAATATAACCAAGTATTTAGAACAGTGTCTTGAACATTATAGGTGCTCAATAAATATCTGTTGAATAAATGAATGGTTTGCCTTAGAAAAATGAGATCATATTATATATACGTGTGTGTATGTGTATATGTATGTTTATATTACATATCTGGCTTTTATTGCTCAATATTCTATGTATTTTTTATATAGATTTAATTAATTCTTACAAATGGTTGTATAATAGCCCATGGTTATGAAAGTTACATCAATTTATTTAACTAGATCCCTAATTGATAGTTCAAATGCTTTTACTTTTTGCCAGTATAAACAATAATAGCTAACACCTATTGAGTGTTTACCATGTGCTAATTTTTTTTTTTTTTTTTTTTTTTTTTTTTTTTTTGTACTTTACATGTATTAAGCTCTTGAGGGGTTAGGTTATTCTCCCCATTTTGAAAAACTGCGTGGGAATAAGTAAGAAACTTGCCGCAGGCTATATAGCCAATACGTGGCAAACTAGTCAGTATGGCTCCAAAGTATATTTCACTAAACTACTTTTATAGAAGGTAATAAGCAACACTATTGTACAAACATTCTAATGAATGGTCCTTTATTTCTATTCAATAGTTTATCTGGTATGGAATTACTGCAGAACCATATGTGTATATTTTATATTGCTAAATTGCTCTGCAAAAAGGCAGTAACAGTTTACATTTGCACTAGCCGTGTATGAGAGTATTATTTCCTCTAGCAGTATTATTTTTAAAACTGTATGTTTATTATTTCTTTTCTTTTTTTTCAATCTGGTGGGTGAGAAGTGATATTTCATTGTTAAGTCTGTATACTTGTTGACAGTAGTGAGGTTGAACATCATATGTTTGTCAATCATTTGGATTTGCTCTACCATAAACTGTTGTATTAATTAGGGTTCTCCAGAGAAATAAAATGTATTAGGGCTCTCCAGAGAAACAAAACCTGTGTGTGTGTGTGTGTGTGTGTGTGTGTGTGTGTGTGTGTATGTATGTGTAATTTATTTTTATTTATTTTAAAAAATTGGCTCACATGTTTATGTTTATGGAGACTGGCAAGTCCAAAATCTGCAGGGTAGGCTGGCAGGTTGGAGACTCAAAGAGGAGACAATACTACAATCCAAGTCCAAGGGACTTCTGCTGCAGAATTCTTCTTTCTCATGAGAGGTCAATGTTTTTTCTCTATTCAGATCTTCAACTGATTGGATGAGGACCACCCACAGTATAGAGGACAATCTGCCTTACTCAAACTTCACTGATTTAAATGTTAATCTCATCTAAAAGTACTCTCACAGAAACATCCATAATATTGTAGGACCAAATATTGGGACAACATTACCCAGTCAAGTTTACACTTACAATTAACCATCATAAATATCTACTAATATATTTTCCGTTTTTCTTTTTTTTCCCTTTTTTTTGAGACAGAGTCTTGCTCTGTCACCCAGGCTGGAATGCAGCGGCATGATCTCGGCTCACCACAACCTCTACCTCTTGGGTTCAAGCAATTCTTCTGCCTCAGCCTCCTTAGTAGCTGGGACTACAGGTATGTGCCACCATGCCCGGCTAATTTTTTCTATTTTTAGTGGAGATGGGGTTTCACCATGTTAGCCAGAATGGCCTCAATCTCCTGACCTCGTGATCCGCCTGCCTTGGCCTCCCAAAGTGCTGGGATTACAGGCATGAGTCACTGCACTTGGCCTTTCCTTATTTTCAATGGAATTGCTTACATCTTTTTATCACCTTGAATATTATTGTAATCAATCATTAAATGTTTTGTGAATACTTTGCCCCATCTCTCTTATATCCTTTATTTTTCGTATCCTATTTCTCATCATTTTAAATTTTAAATTATTATTTTGAATACTTTATAATCAGTGAATCACTTAAAATGAGATGAAAATTTGGACACTATCATTTTGATAATCACTTTTGAGTTTATAGTCTTTTAAGGTGATTTTAGGAGATTTTTCAATATTTAGTTTCAATATGTATTCAATAAATATTTATCGTATTTAGTTATGATTCAATATTTATTTAAAATCAAATTGTTCTTTCAATTCTAATGAATTTTTGGAAGATGTTGAAATTAGATCTGCTCTTTTCCAAAGTAAGGAATCTAGAGCAAATGGTTCCCACATGTGGAAACTATTGTTTAGAGGTTTTAAAAGTTTAAACCATTCATATGTAATATCGTGGTTATAATGTTTAATTCTTAGAAGAACTTGTCGAATTAATTTCCGAATTTATTTATTCCATACCATGTTATTTTAAAATTTTTCTTCAAAACTGCTGAAAACATAGTCTAACCAAATTGTTGAAACATTGTCCTCATTCAATTTGACTGTCAATTTTAATTTTTAGTAAGTATGTATATGTGCTATTCCTGCTTGTCAAGCCAAAATATGAAAATTCAGTTAGTGAGTAACAGTATTTAAGCATCAGAGTCTGTTTTAAAACTGAAAAAAAAAATGTATGTGTACTAAAGAAAAGCTTCAGCCTCTGTCTTATGCAATTATTTTTCTATTCATTTAATTTTTATACATTACTTCTTATAACTACTAGCATCAAATTAGTATCTTGCTATATTTTTATCTCATATTATCACAGAGGAAAAAGTACTGTATAATTATATACACTCTTCAGTATGTGATTATTAGTAATTACAATTAATATTTTTAAATTAGTGATTTTTGTCGCAGGATTTATTTTTTAGTAAAAGTTTTTATATCCTATATGTAAGATAACTCCCTGTTCCTGTTCCTGTTCCTGTGATATAACTTGTATTAGATTATTGGCTTCTGGAAGGCAAGTAACAGACTTTAAAAAAAAATTCACTTAACTTCCAATCATATATTGTTTTTATACTGTATATTCAGTTGGTTGACAACGTGAGGGCTTTTGAATTAGGCAAGGGAAAGAATCATTTAATATTGAAATAACTTATTGTAGGAGCCTGATGAATCTTTTCCTTTGGAAAGCAGACAGGACAGTTTTAGTGTGGTGTCATCTATAATAGGAGGTCTAGAAGAGCTTAGAGAATCTTAGAACTCAATTGCTATCTATGTTTTTACACCCCTTTCAGTAATGATTTGGAAAAAAATGTAAAAATTTCAAAAAGGGAAAGATGAACCCTGGGCTCTGCATAGTATGGTAATTAAAAGGTTGGATTTTACAGACTCAATATTGACAAGAAAATGATGGGTGGGTTTTCATTTTCCCATCTCCATCATATTCTCAATATTTCTCAAATAATAGCAATACTAAGATTAAAAATATACATGTAAATGGGAAGAAAAGCCTATGTAGAAAATTTGCTAGAAAATAAAGGGCTTTTAACACAAATATTACTTCTAGACTATTCCCTCCCCTTCACCCCTATCAGCCCTCTTTCTAACACGTTTGAAGCTCCTAATGAATAGTAGCCCCCTGAAGCTGCTAGGTCAAACTGCCTGGACTTGAAGACTGGCCTTCCACTTATTAGTGATTGAGTTACTTAAAATAAGGATGATAAAAACCTGCTTCATGAGGTGTACTCATCACTTTATAACTTTCACCTGTTGCTATTTGTTTTATTTTAGGGATTTATCATTATTTTTTGAGGAAATTAAAAGAACAGAGATAAAATCCCTGTCATTTATAAAACGCACAGGATAAAAGCAAAAAACCTTTGCTCTGTCGTTTGGGTTCTTCTGTCTATATGTAACAATCTGTTTCATACATTGATCTCATATATGAAAACCTAAATTTTTGTATAAGATACAAGAGAGTGGATTTACCAGATAAACGTGTATTTCACTAATGCAAGGAATTTAACCTATCAAAGACTTTCCCTATTTGCTGCAGAAAATTTTAGAAATGCAAGCAATAAAATCAATAATTTAAAAAAATCTTGTCTTTGGCATGTCGAAGAACTTTTATACTTCTAAAAGTGTAGTTATTTGTAGTCAGTGATGAACCTCTCTACACATCTTAACCCTATGCAATGTTGGGGGTAGAAAACGAGTAGAGATGTTGAGAAATCTTAGGCTAATTGAAATACTTTAGAAACGTCAGAATGTTGAATTACCATCCCTCTGACTTAGAAAGAGAAATACCAACACCCGGGAAGATTACCATCAGAAACAACTTTGGAAAGTTTAATTTGGTCATTGTTTTTAAAATTAGAAATAATGTACAGAAAGTACTGAAACAAAGCATTCTCACAATAAATAGTAGCTATTCCTGTCACTTCTTACAGTGGAGGCCCAATATACATTGTATTCTCATATTTGTACTTCCTCCCCACATGTAGCGCATATTTGGCCAACATATAAATTTTCATCCAAAGAATGAATGACATCAATGACAGGCTGGTCGCACTCCGCACTCCGGTGGTCCAGGTTAGACCGTGAGGCCACGAGGAAACTGCGGATAAGACAGTGTCCAATTTGCCTATACCGCCTGCTAAACTACAAGTCCCAGTACGCAAACTCCATGGTTGTAGTGCATACTGGGAGAAAGTCTCCACCTCTTCATTGTCCACGTAGGAGAATCTCCGGTGTGTGTAAAAGCGCGGGCTTTAACGCACGTACGCACGGAGACTGCGCAGATCTCCTCGTCTGAGTTCCGCGGAACTCATTTTGAGTGTAGGCGTTTCAGCCGGTAGGATTTCAGAACAGGTTCATTTCCGGCGTCACCGGAAGCAGCTTGAAAATGGCGTCTCCCTCGTTAGAGCGGCGAGAAAAGGGGGCTGGAAAAAGTGAATTTCGTAACCAGAAGCCAAAGCCGGAGAACCAAGGTGATGTTATGTGGGAACCGAAGGCTGGGGTTTGTGGACTTTGAGTTGCGATTTTTTTTCTCGTTCCTTGTGGACTTATAAAACCACCTGGAGCCTGTGCTGTGTATTTGAGTACCAGAATAATCGCTGAAAAGATTGTTGGCCGGGCCCACAGGAACGACTGGCCGATATGATGCCACCCACGTGTTCCTAAGTCATTCCTTTTGCTAAAGGGTCCCCAGAGCGAAGCCATTGCGGAATACGTCTTCTGTAAAAGGATGAGTATTAAGAAAATGCCGAGGGCGCCTCGGAACCTTGTAGCCTACAGGGGACTGAAAGTCATTGAGGAATAGGGTGAGGTGGGAGCAGGTAGTTCTGATATACAGGAGTGGACCCTGATAATGGGGTGAGATATGGGGAAAGGAGCTATCTGACATGTCCTTAGCTCTAGTTTGTCAGTAAAGACATTTTGAAAGATTTATCAATTCTTGTTTGTCAGATTGCTAAAATACTAGACGACACAGCCCTTACTCTTTAGGTTGTGCTACCTTTTAATTGTTAACTCCTGCGTTGTAGTCTGGTTTTACCCGTTTTCTTCAGTATGAATGACAGAGAAGTCAGAAATAGCCTGGGGATCTGTTCAACCAGGCTCATAGGAAGTGTTAAAAACACTGAACTCTCAATTTAGATGCATTGGGAAAGTATTCAAGGTTTCTTTGTTGTTGCTCATTAAATGATTATGTAACGTACATAGCAGAGGATACAACTTATATATAGTTTAATAAAACCATGCAAGAAACTAGCATTCAGACTGTTAAGTAAAATAGAGCATTACCATACCCCTCAAACCCTTACGTGCACTTCTCAGATCATATTCTCTTTTCCTGTATCAGAAGTAACCACTCTGAATTGTGTTGCATTCTCTTCCTCTTCTTGTAGTCACGAAGTGGCTTAATTTTGGCTCTTTTTAAATTTTATATACATGAAAGTGGACCGTATACATTTTTCTGTGTCTTAGATTTAGCTTTGTTTTTCAAACAGGGTGGTACTTGTAGGTGTAGTTTTAGTCTTTTCACTGTTATGTGGTGTTTCCTTGTATGAAAATACCCCAATTTTTTTTTTCATTTTACAGTTGGTGGACATTTGGATTGTTCCTATTGCTTGCAATTATAAACAGTACTGCTAAAACATCTTTGTACATGTCTTCTGGTTAACATGTTCAAGGGTTTCTTTAGGATGTGAACATAGAATTGGAGTCACTGAAGTGTAGGGTGTGTGTAAGTAATGCTAACCTTTTTCCAAAGTGCTAGTGTCAGTTTTGTTCCCACTAGCAGTGGACGAAAGTTCTCATTGCCTTACATTCATATGAATACATGGTGTTATCTGAATTTTGAATTTCTGTCATTTTGGTAGGTGTGAAATGGATCTGGTTGCAGTTTTAATTTCCATTTTCTGGTCACCTATGAGGTTGCGTATCTTTTCACATGTTTTGGGGCTTCCTTAATTGTGAAAATCCTGTGTGTTTCTTTTGTCAGTTTTTTTTCTGAGGTTGTAGTGGGGACTTTAAAAAAATTGATCCATAGCCTTTGAAGTGTTTAAATTGGATAGGGACTTGGTCAGGTAAGCATTGTAAGTAACCAGTTGCAGTGACTCATGCCTACAATCCCAGCACTTTGGCAAGCTGAGGAGGGAGGATTGCTTGAGCCCAGGAGACGAGCCTGGGCAACATGGCAAAACCCTTTCCCTACAAAAAAAAAAAAAAAAAATACAAAAATTAATCAGCCTCACAAGTAGTACCAGCTACTTGTGAGGCTGAGGCAAGAGAATAGATCGCTTGAGTCCAGGAGGTCCAGGCTGCAGTGAGCTGGGATGGAGCCACTGCACTCCAGCCTGGGTGACAGAGCAAGGCCCTGTCTTAAAAAAAAAATGTATATAATATATAAGTAATCACTTTTGTGGAATTTGTGTTCTTTAAAGAACATTGGAGAGTCCTTTATATGAAGACTAGCCAATTGTCTGTGATTTGAACCAGAAATAGAAATAGAAAAGTGGATGTGAGTATAAGCAGAAAGTTTACCTGTCTGAGGTTGATAACATAGGGTAATGCCCTGCTTTTCAAATTTTACTGTGCTTAAGAGTCTCCTGTTGAGCATGGTAAAACACAGACTTCTGTCCCTCATCGAAGAGATTCTGATTCAGTAGGTCTGGAGTGGGGCCCAATAATTGCATTTCTGACAGACTTAACAGTTTATGCTGATACTGCAAGTCTATGGAGCATACCTTTTAGTGTAACTGAATTAGAGTATAGCTGTTGAATTTAAGGAGTTCTTAAAATTCAGTACCAAGTTTTTAAAATACATGATTCAGAAGATAATTTATGGCCCTTAGGCATTTTCTTGTAGTGAAAGGAGTCCCAGGCAGAGTCAGCTTTGTGTTCCCTTAGGCAAGTCTCTTAGCCTTTTTAGACCATCTTCTGTAAAATGAGAATAATAATACACATTCTACCTTTTATAGTTATGAAAGGCGTGTGGAAATAAGGCACTCAAAATGCTTAGGAAAATCTATAATTACCAGAGATTATTAACTGAAAGATAAACTAGAATCCTCTTTCAGAAGTTGTATACAAACACACACACCCAGGTTCCATACACTCCAGGAAAGTCAGAAAGGTTAATTGTATTTAAAATACTAAACAAAATGGCATTGAGATCTTCAGTTTTATGATAGTGTAATGCAGTACACGTTTCTGGAGTGCCCACTGTCTGGCATATGCCAACTGGCATGAAGAGGGATTCTGCTCTTAAGGAACTTTGTCTTATGAGGCAACTGAAGTGTGTACAGATAATTTTAATACAGTGAATTGAAAATGACAGAGGAATGTTCTTCGACTCTTGAATCATATAAAAAGCGGGGAAAAGGAAATGCAAGGAGTACTGGAAAGCTTGTGAATATGTGCATAGGATGTTCATAAAGTGTCCAAAAGACAGTTAAAATGTGATGTATAAATTTTTTCCTTTCTGTAGATGAATCAGAGCTCCTTACTGTTCCCGATGGTTGGAAGGAACCAGCTTTTTCCAAAGAGGACAATCCCAGAGGACTTTTGGAGGAGAGCAGTTTCGCAACTTTGTTCCCAAAGTACAGAGAAGCTTACCTGAAAGAGTGTTGGCCATTGGTGCAGAAAGCCTTGAATGAACATGTATGTGTATCTTATAATAATACATTTATTTGAGACTTTGCTCTTGCTTATGCCTTTAAGTGTATGTATGCTGATTTTTTTAATGGTGCTAACACAGCTGGTTCCTTTGGTTCCTTTGGTATTTTAAACTATTTAGGTACATTTTCTTCTTACCTAATGTTCATTTGTTTTTAATTTTATGAGTAATAAATTACTTTGAAAAATTTGCATACCTTTAATATTTTAGGAGCTTCACAACTGTCTGAAATTCACCTGTGAAGTCCCAATTTCAGAATGCCTGCTCCAGGCCATGATAGTTGTCATGTTATCTGTCCCAGTCTGAGCTGAGTCGTGTTTCTAATTGGATTACTTTTCATCTTAAACGGAAGATGTGGATGTGTCCAACTTTTCCATGTTTATTGCTGATGCTATGCCCCTAGATAACTGCATTTTTTTTTCCAAACTGGGTATTGAAACCCATTAGTGTATTGAGAAGTCAATTTAATGGCTATAAGGAGCCTTTAGAAAATGACATATCACATGGTAAAAGTATGTTTTTTTCATATTGGCTTAGTAGTGTGTGTGTGTGTACATTTATTAGGTTGTGATATAAAATGTGTTTCTCACTGTGGAACTGCTCTGGAGTTGGTTGTGCCATTGTGGGTGAAGGTGGCTCAGCAAGCTGCAGGTTGTGTTTTATAGCTGCGTCTGGGATTGAGCTCTTTTTTTTTTGTAAACTCATAGAGACCCAACCATATATTGAATTGTTCATCACTTAACTATGTTGAAATATTCTTGAGATTATGCTCACAAGTGAGAAAATAGCATTTTAATTTGCTTTGTTGAAATCTGTTTTTTCCTGTTGAAAGTTAATGCTTAAGTTTTCTAATCATTGCTTTTTTCTGAAACTGTGTTAATTTGCTTTTACTTAGTGTTTAGTCCCCTAATTAGCTATAAAAAAAGTTTGAAAGGGAAAGTCAATTATTACCCAATGGAGCAGATGGTAGACTGGAGCTGGGTCCAGAATAGGGAAGCTGTACAGCTTTACATTTTTATCTTAGTGAGATTTTAAGTATGACCCCGTTTGTTTGATTTAGAATTTTAAAATTAGAGGCAATCTATATTCCAGTGGGTACAAAGTATTCTAAAACCAAGTGTAAATGGTTTCAATTGCTCCAGTTTCTTATAGTCTGTAAAATGTGAAAGTAATTGAGTATTCATTATTTATACTTAACTACCTAGCTTCTTCAGGGAAGTAATTGATAGGAATTGAGAGGTGACAGAAATTAATAGGTTGGTTAGGATAGGCTTTATATTTATCTAAAAATAAACTCATTTTTAGACAACTGCTTATTTGCTCTTTCCTTTTGTAGCATGTTAATGCAACCCTGGACCTGATCGAAGGCAGCATGACTGTTTGTACTACAAAGAAGACTTTTGATCCATATATCATCATTAGGGCAAGAGATCTGATAAAACTGTTAGCAAGGAGTGTTTCATTTGAACAGGTAAATCTAAAATTACAGAGACTTTGTTTGCATCAGTGTTAACCTGTAATAGCCCATCTTTTCCTCCTTCCACCATCAAGTTTTCGTATTTGTGCTTAGATAACAATAGCATGGGCTTGGGAAATAAATGTAATTGTAAAAAATGTTGATAATGTCTTTTTTTTTTTTTTGCAAAAGGCAGTACGAATTCTTCAGGATGATGTTGCATGTGACATCATTAAAATAGGTTCTTTAGTAAGGAATAAAGAGAGATTTGTAAAACGAAGACAACGGCTTATTGGTCCCAAAGGATCTACATTGAAGGTATTTTTTTATTAGTGGAAAACTTGAGTCTCTCCCTTAATAATTTTGCAGAGTAATGAATTTTAACCTGATCTCTTGATACAGGCATTGGAACTCTTAACTAATTGTTACATTATGGTTCAGGGAAACACAGTTTCAGCCATTGGACCTTTTAGTGGCTTAAAAGAGGTGAGAACTATGTATTATGTTCAATTCATTTTTAGCAGAGAACAAATAATTTGGTTATAATATAGTTTATTGGATAATGCTTTATAATTTTATTTTTTTAGAATGTGCTTTGATTTCCCATTAGTAAATACTTTTTATGTCATATAATTCAAGGGAATCATCATTTCTGGACCCTAACATGTTTTGGCCAACTTTGGCAACTATGGAGACATCCATTTCTGAATTAGAAGGTCCACACACTATTACTCCTCCCACTATAACATTTAAATGAGCATTTAAGATCTTCAGTCTGTAGCACATATGAAAAACATGGAATAGTCACATATGCCCAAATGACGGGAAAATTGAGCAAAAATCCAGTTATTTGCAGTAGTGTATACAGCCAGTAGAGGTCACACTCTGAAAACTTTTCTTCAAGATATATTTTCTTTTGTTTGAATTTTAGTATAATGTTTAATAACTTTTCATGAACATTTTAACTTTTTAAATGTGAGAAAATCTGTGGAGCAAATGCTATTTCTGTTAACTCCTTTTGGTACTATTACTGTCTGGATCTGGCTTGTGAGGTTGTGCTTCCTTTCCAGGGCCTTTAATAGTAATCCTATTGGCCCTTTTTGTCATAAATTGTCTGCTCTTTTCTCATGGAGCAATAATTAAGTATATTGAATACTTTAGTTTTATAAAGTCTTTAAAATATTTAATTCTTACAATAGAGTCTTGAGGTATATGATTTTATCTTTATATTACAAATGAGAAAGCTGGAACAGGAAAGTGACCTTCCTGTATGCGGTGTCGGTCCTTGTATTCCAGCCCTCTTCTTCCTAAATCACTTTGCTATACAGTGTTGTATTAGTTCTCTGTGCTACATTTTAGCAGTAATCGAGAAACTGTATTGTATTCAAGGGAGGTTTGACTGCCTCCATGAAAGGTCTAGATTAATTATTTAATTAAATTATTTAATTTGATACCCATTGCTTGATTAGATATTTTGCAGTATTTATCCTCTTCTCCATAGCTCATTAAAATCCTTGTGACTAATTCATTTTTCTTTGCAAATTTCAGGTTAGAAAAGTAGTCCTAGATACTATGAAGAATATTCATCCAATTTATAACATTAAAGTGAGTGGTAATTATATGTAACTGTACCAGTGATTATCATACTTCTTTTAGCTACAGAATCCTTTCTTGAAATTAAATGTTTTATGAAATTCTAATGCACAAACAGATAAAGCAGAGCTATTTTGGGTAAATTAGGGGTAGAATTCAGCCTACTTAACTCTACCCCAGTTTTGTAGGTACTTCTTGGAAGCTCTCTATGGAGCACAGTGCAAATACTACTGAAGGGGATAGTGTGTAATGTGTTATATAGTTCTAATCAATGAAAATAAGCTTCACAGAATTCAGTTTTCTTAGATTATACACCCATATATTTAAAGATAAGATCTTTCAGAATTCTGCCTTTTTCTATTAAAATCTGGAATATCTCATGTTGCATTAAAACCTTTTTTTGAATTTAACACTCAAATTGTAGCCCCTTTGAGAGAGATCCATTACATCCCAGTGTGCACAAAGTTTGATTATTCTTGGAAATGTAACCATGGTATATAGAACTATAGAACTATTTTATGATGGGTTTGTTGAGCAATCTACTTAAATTTGATAAACTTAAGTTATGAAGTCACTGTTAGATTAGGGGGAAAGTGATTCTGAGTTACACTGGGATATTGCGGATAAAAACAAAGCTATATGTCTGATCCCTGGTTTGTATCCTCTGATGTTCCAAGGTCTAAAATTTAAATGGAATAGGGAAATGTGAAAGTATTGGTTTTCTGTAATCACGAGAACGTTTACTTTTGTCTTTTTCTATGATGTTTCAGTTGCTACTGAAAACTTCCTGCTTGCAGGGAATATCAGCTAATTAAGAACCCTCCCTGCTTTTATAAGTTGAATTATAAATGTTTTAATGAAATAATAGTTGAAAAGTCAGTTTTATTTTCATCTCATTTTAAGAATTCTGCATTTTGTAATTTCTAATGGTTTTCTAATAATTATACATGTTTGTGATAACTTATCTTTTTCCTTATGTGATTGGTTTAATTTCACCAAAGAAACTAGGAACTGTTTTATTATTTATAGAAGCAATATTTATGTCTGAGTTTGATAAATGTGTGACTTTGGAAAGTAAAAATTTTTACTTTGTTGCATGACTAAAGAGCTTAATGATTAAGAGAGAGCTGGCAAAAGATTCTGAATTACGATCACAAAGTTGGGAGAGATTTTTGCCGCAGTTCAAACATAAAAATGTGAATAAACGCAAGGAACCAAAGAAAAAAACTGTTAAGAAAGAATATACGCCATTCCCACCACCACAGCCAGAAAGTCAGGTTAGTACTAGATGTTGAACTTTATATGAAGGGAAATCGATTTTAGTGTATTTGGTCGGAAACTTTATTGAAGGTTATTTCAGGTGGGATATGTATATATATATATATTGCGTGTGTGTGTGCAGAGCTATAAGAAACTGAGGGTAAATATAAATAGGTATATTGTGAGTTGTGTGCATGGGGGTGTGCAGTGGGGCCTTCACATTGATTATAAACTGCATTCAGGCGGTTTGTGTCCCTGTAGCCACTGTAAATGTTCCATGGATAAAAGTTCAACAATTTAGTCTGCAGTACTCTTTTCTCTGCTTTGGCAACATTCTTGTGACTGTATGCTCTATGATTGTTCTAGTTCTGCAATCTTAAATTTTAACACCCACCAGTTTTCTAAGTTATGATTCCTTTCCATTTTGTCAGCTGTCTTCTGCTTCATTTCCTTTCCCACCATGACCAGTTGCCATTTTGTTCTTGCACATCATTGTTTTGATTCATGCCCCATTTTACTTCTGTCACACCTTCTCAGCAAAACTCTAAAACTTGGATAAGTCTAAAAACTTGACTTCTTCTCTATAACGTGGCTACCAACTTAGGTTAGAGAAAGTTTTATCTTAGGCTGGGCGTGGTGGCTCAAGCCTGTAATCCCAGCACTTTGGGAGGCCGAGACGGGCAGATCACGAGGTCAGGAGATCGAGACCATCCTGGCTAACATGGTGAAACCCCGTCTCTATTAAAAATACAAAAAAAACTAGCCGGGCGAGGTGGCGGACGCCTGTAGTCCCAGCTACTCGGGAGGCTGAGGCAGGAGAATGGCATAAACCCGGGAGGCAGAGCTTGCAGTGAGCTGAGATCCAGCCACTGCACTCCAGCCTGGGCGACAGAGCAAGACTTTGTCTCAAAAAAAAAAAAAAAAAGTTTTATCTTTGGATTAAATTCATTCAAAATTCATGTTTCCTCTTAATTCTCTCAGTGCCCTTCCACGTTTAGCATATGACTTTGCATTTTATTGAAATACTTGAGACCACCAGATAAGAACCCCTTTCTGTTTCCTCTTCTCTCACGTCTGTTTTCTTCTGCCTGCATCAGCCTTTTCTATGTGTCCTTTGAATTCCATCTTCACCTATCTCCTGGGGGTTCTTGCTTCATTATTCCCTTCCTTGGCTATATCCTAAAGCCTTCCTTTTCTACTTCTGCTCAGCATGTGAACTCACTGATTTCTATGTGTCTCTTTTCCACAACCATGTTTGGAGTCTTTCAGGGAAGATTTGATGATTGATGGGAAAAATGATCATAGTGAAAAAACAATGGAAGTCACGGATCATGGAGGAAGTTGATAGTAGTTGCAGGGAAAGGGGAGTGATGCAGTCATTAAACCATGCTTCCGTAACAGCTGCCTTACTTCTTATGACCCTTTCTTGGAGTTAATTGACTTATCTTTCTTCCTTAGCTGTGTAAGCTTCTTGAAACAGTGATGTCTCGATTGACTTGTTCTTACTTATTCATTATGTGACTGGGCAAGTTATTTATCCCATCTGTACTTGTTTCCCTATACCTAAAATGGGAGTAATGATAATACCTGTCTTAAAGAATCGTTAAGGCCGGGCCTGGTGGCTCAAGCCTGTAATCCCAGCACTTTGGGAGGCCGAGGCAGGCGGATCACAAGGTCAGGAGATCGAGACCATCCTGGCTAACATGGTGAAACCCCGTCTCTACTAAAAAAATACAAAAAACTAGCCGGGCGAGGTGGCGGGCACCTGTAGTCCCAGCTACTCGGGAGGCTGAGGCAGGAGAATGGCGTAAACCCGGGAGGCGGAGCTTGCAGTGAGCTGAGATCCGGCCACTGCACTCCAGCCTGGGCGACAGAGCGAGACTCCGTCTCAAAAAAAAAAAAAAAAGAATCGTTAATGAGGATTAAATGAATAATTGTAAAGAGCTTAGAACAGTGCCTTAGATATAATAATGCTGTATAAGTGGGAAACAGGTCGGTTATACACATTTTACATGTTGGCTGTATTGAATGAATAAGCTATTGCTTTTGCTAATTAGTCACCAATTCCTGATCGTTCTGGCTTTTATTCTGCATGCCACTACGTTTATTCCAGGCTCTCATCTATTCCTCATTCCTCTCCATTAAAATTGTGCTTTGGTCTTTTCAGTCTTCTCGGAAACCCACAGTCATTTCTAAATCTTATCCCTCCTACTTTGTCTGCCATTGAAGCTTCTTCAAATTTTCCCAAAACTCTCCAGTTTCTTCTCACACTTTTCTGAATCAATGACCTTCCATACTGTATCCCTGAACTCCTCTGGGTTATATTCCATGGAGGTGCTTTCCTACCTCCACACTTTTGTGTATGTATTCCCCTGAGCTTAGACTCTGCTTCCTTTATGTCACTACCATTTTTATTAATAAATCAGTTTGACCCCATTGTGTTTACCCTAAGGATATTGTGACTTGCTTAGGACATGACTTCTCCTCTACATTATTTCTGATGTAATTGTAAATACTGTTTTCAACAGATTGATAAAGAATTGGCTAGTGGTGAATACTTCTTGAAGGCGAATCAGAAGAAGCGGCAGAAAATGGAAGCAATAAAGGTACTTTATGTCTAGCTCACAATATTAATAGCAAAGTTCATAGATACTTGAATTATTTAACTATAAATACATTTAACTAACGTATTTTTTATTTACTAATGTAGGCTAAACAAGCAGAAGCCATCAGTAAGAAACAAGAGGAAAGAAACAAAGCATTTATTCCACCTAAAGAAAAACCAATTGTGAAACCTAAGGAAGGTAATGCTTTCTGTGATGTAAAAGTCTTTATTAATTATGAAAAGTAAACCCATAGTGAATTTGTCGGAATCTCTTCAAGAAATTATCGTATGTTTTCATCAGTTCTCTTAGCATTTCATTAATTACTGATCCTAAGGACTTTAGAGGCAGCTAATGCCTATTTCAGTGTGAACTGGATTGACAGTCCTCTCCTGACCTCTGGTCTGTGCTTAGGAAAGACTCTTTGTTGTGAAAGATACAAACCCAGGGCAGCCAGTACATCTTCTGTGGAAATGCAAGAAGATGATCTCTGAGCTCTGCTCTCATGCCTCTCAAAGAGGAATTATCAGAAGTTGTACTTTTTCTTCTCTTTCTGTGATTTTGGCTTAGAGTTTGGCTTCTATATTGGTAACATGGATTTCTCATCACTTTGGACTAAAGGACACTGACAGGTCTTATTCAGGAGCTATTAGTGTGAAAGTGATTGTGGTTTTTAAATGGCAGAAACTGCAATCACTTTCCCACTAACCTAGTATTTAAAAGACGCTAAGAGAAAACATTCTCATAACATTTCTAGTCTCATTCTGATGCATCCTCTCTTCTGCATTTTTCCCCCCTGTGGTAACACTTGTCCTCTTCCTAAAGTAACCCTCCAAAGTGAACAGTGACACTGAGGGGAGAGGGCACCCCAGCAATATTGTTGTCCTCTTCCTAAAGTAACCCTCCAAAGTGAATAGTGACACTGAGGGGAGAGGGCACCCCAGCAATATTGTTGTCCTCTTCCTAAAGTAACCCTCCAAAGTGAACAGTGACACTGAGGGGAGAGGGCACCCCAGCAATATTGTACAGACTTGGTCAGAAACAAACAGATATAATACATTATTTAACATATTGCTTGTTAATAGTTTTAAAAATACTGTATTCTGTGGTAGATTATTGGTTATATGAAAGGTAAAAATGTCATAAGTATTATAATTTCCAGTTTGTACAACCTGTCAGTTGAGTGCTTTGAAGGTACTCAATAGCTAGTTAACCTAATGTAGTTTCTTCACACGGTGGAGGCTTTAACGCTCTGTGCTTCTCAGGTTGCTGGATAGTTTGTACATTATGATGTTTTATCTTATGATTCTTTTATGCTGTGATACTGTACTTTGAATAGTAAGAAAAAGTTGCATTCTTTTTCACTGCTTCCTTTCTCTGTTTTGCTCTTACTTTTGTCATTGATTAGATAGTTGGGTCCTGTTAGGGGAACTTCCAAATACGCCCAAATTGTCTTTATTACCAAAATGTTGTTAAATACAGCAAACTCTTGTTAAATAGAATACTATTAGTCATTCATTGAATTAATATTTGGAAAACTTTAAGTTTTTGTTTTGGTATTAGAGGAAGTAGATTTTGACCTGTAGCTTATGGTTAGCTGATTAAACTTACTGAGAAGGGATACATGTAAATTATTTTAATGTGCAAGATGGAAAATAATGAGAACTCAGAAGTTCCAAAATATGGAAAAGAATGTAGGTAAAATAATTTAGTCTGAAGTAGGATTTAAGGAAATAGTCTTAATATAGTTGAATCCAGTAATTGGTTCAATCAATCATGCCATTTTTATGTATTAAAGTATTTTATGGTTTTATTAGTCTGAATAAATTTCTGACTCCTTTAGGCAGGTGTTTTTATATTTTATACTGTGATTTTTCAATTATAAGAGGACTCTGAAGTTACTGCTTTAAAATATATTCTTTGTTTTACTTGGTAACATCTAAAGTGTTACATGTATTGTGCTTTTAATTTGTCTAGCTTCTACTGAAACTAAAATTGATGTGGCCAGCATCAAGGAAAAGGTTAAGAAAGCAAAGAATAAGAAACTGGGAGCCCTTACAGCTGAAGAAATTGCACTGAAGATGGAGGCAGATGAAAAGAAAAAGAAGAAAAAAAAGTAACATACCCCAAACTCCTTGACTAGAACTATCTCCTTTTGTAAAGGATTTTGAGATACCAGGCATTAGTTGCCTTATTTGTGAGAAATTTTCTGAGGGTTTTGTTTTGGTAGTGGTTGTTCATAGAAGAGTGTTCTTTATAAATTATTATATTATTGTGTTTTTTGAAAATTTTGTACTAGAAAGTGGTATATTTGTCTTTGTATACATTACGACCATTGTGATTATCCATTAAATCCAGTGTCTGATGCCATTGGTTAGTCTTCAGATATAATGATGTCCTAGCATTTGATGCTCCCTTTAATGATAACAAACAAATATTTAGGTTTATCCCTTTTGAAAATTTGGTTTTACTTTTAACAGTCCATGAACAGAAAATTAAGGCCTCTAAAATCAGATCCCCTAGTTACTCCTCTGTTCTGAATCTGGGGAAGTGGTAAACCAGAAAGACATCAGGTTGCAAGAGAACAGGGAAAACCAGATATTTAAAAAGTAATAATGGCTACTGGAGTTACTAAGAATCACCTTAAAAAGTGCTACTGTACCTTGCTCATTTTGCAGATTTAGAAGCTGAAACATGGGTTAAGTTACTTACTGAAAGTCCACCTGTGGCAACCTGTAAACAATGCTTATTTATAGAAAAGTGGGAAGTAAAGATGAGTTTATCTGATAGTTAGGAAGTTTCTTCTTTTGAGTAAGAGTATGGCTGCAACATACACTTTTTTCTGAAATGTTTTAAAATAGAATTACACCTAATTGTTATTCACTGTTATTGGTTTAAAAAAAAAGCCGTATTTGAATAAGGTTGATATTTGGGTTTTTTCTTTCCTGGATTGTATTAGTCCAAAAGAACTAAATTAGGGTACTTGTGCTGTACCAAAATGGTAATTATGACAGACAGTATCAGAATTACTGAATTAACAATGAGAAAGAGAGAAGTATATCTGTTACGTGGATATATGGGCCAGCCTGGATGCACAACAGAGTAGTAACCTGTGAAACAAACATAGAATATCCTCTTAGACATTGTTCTTCATACTGCACTGACAGAATTCACGTAGCTCTTAATGAAACAATTTAAGATTGATGTACATACGTTTGACTTGATCTCGCTGTTGGTTAACTGTAAAATTAGGGAGAAGAAAGAAAAAAAATTAAAAGGGTTCATACAGGTGAGGGTTTTATTTTAAAAAGCTAAATCTTTAATTGTAACCATTAACTGGCTTTGGTTTTGGCTTTATTGCAGTGACTTTCCAAGTTTATTCAAAATTTTTTGAACTGACTGAATTAACTTGGTATTTTTAAGTTGACTTTTTATATAAACCTTTTATAGAAAGGAAACTATACCATTGCTATAAATGGAAAATCACTTTACATGTAACTAGCAGGTAATAAAATTTAAAAAATAAAAAATATTAGAAATTATTTCTAAAAATAAGTTTCTTCCTGAGAAGAGTGATACTGTTTATGATGAGTCCATAATAAAAAGACAGTGACCTCTCTTTCATCCAATCTAGTATGTCACTAACTCATCATTACGATGTTTGGCTATCAAGTCATTAATTACACCGCTCCTTTCCCTGAGCTTTATTCAAATTTTGACATTCAGAGCACTGGGAAGAAATAAATTCCACAACTGCCTTTAGCCTTCTGGATACTTTCTTTTATGAAATAGAAACCGTTTCCACAGCAGTTCTGCAGCAGTCGCTAATAGATGCTCATGGTAGAACCCATCAATCATCTGGTCCTCTGGGCACTTGTGAGCATCCCTGGTCTTCATACCTGTGAGTAGGCTTTGTCTGTGGTGAATTACTGTAAAGATGCTACCCTCACTTTTCTTGGCAGTTAGTCCATGAAATCAAGAGTGTGATGTTGTAGTTATTTTTTCTTATATATATATATATTTTAAATGTTCAATATTCAACTATTGAAACAAATGTACATCTGTGAACTAGCTAAAATCATCTTATGTACCACTACTATGCCCAGCACATTTTTAAAACAGTCCTGATTTGGCGTCCAAGGGTATTTGTTGAACTACCAGCATATCTAGGAGACCATGAAGGAATTTATGCTCCAGTGCTAGCTATAATTTGTCTGAGATGGAATCTGTTAAATAAAAGCTTTTATCCTCTAACCTTTACCTTCATCAGAGCTTATAAAAGGTCAAATGGTGATCCTTAAGTTTTTTAGTCACATCTTACTTATTCAGTATTAGTGCGAAGAGTAGAATACTTTCAAGTAAGCCTAAAGTTACATGAAAACAAATTACATAAATCTAACTTTGAGAATAGGAAATTAGTGACAAGATCAATCTGTAAGAGCACTTATCTGAAATAAATGAGTAACGAGTTTCACATCTTATAAACACAAGTTAGCATGTGTTTTCTCAAGAGTCCAAGGGTTTTCATTATTGGACTAAAGCTTTAATCTTCTAAATGTTATTCCCCAAGATTAAAGATCATCTCAAGTTAGATCACCAAAGATCAAAAGCTAAAACCAGAAGTATTTTTGTCATTGTGGTGGTGGTAGTGTTACTAATTGCCTAAATTTTTAAAGGGAAACTTATTTTTTTCATTGGACTGTTTCATTGAAAAAATAGAAGCAGAAACTTGCCCAGAGTCACAGTGGTCGAACTGGAAATTGCACCGAAACTTGGCATACTGGTTCTAAAATCCAAAGTTTTAGCCCTTATGTATACTGGTTAACTTGGAAGGAAGAAATATATATATGTTTTGAAGGGCGTAATACAGCAATGTGAAAAGAATTCAGTGAATATATGTTGATACCTTGATATTAGCTGCATTGTGGCTACATGTTAACTGAGTTTTCTTCACAAGAGTGATATGAGTGAAATAAAGAATGGACTGGAAGAAAAATGGCTCAGAAAACTTTGCAAAAGTACTGTTGTGTGTAAAGATTAGTATTCAACATTAAATGGGAAGGAGGAGAACAAGCAGTTTAATAGGTAAAATTTTATAATTTTAGGCCTGGAAGGGACCTTAGAAAACATGTGAGCAATGGAACACTTTTTTCTAAACTAAATTTCATGCAGTGAAACTTGGCCCACTCTGTCCTTCTGCTATTCTAAGCACCCTACTCTAGCCCGGCTGCTCTGAGTTCAAGTTTGTTACAAATATGGACACAAAAGTACCACAGGATTTGCACAGCTTAATAGAAGTTTCCCCTTCACACCATGGTAAAAATAAAAACATACTGGGATGGAAGGACTTGTATCTAGAACAAGAACCAGAAATAAACTCTTGGCCAATTACTAATATTTCAAAATCACAAAGCAAAATTTTGCTTGGATGTTTAGTAAAACATCCTTGGAAATTTACCTGCATGCAGGTTCTACACTTCTTCATTAAATGCTATCCGGCTTATAAAAAGTGCCATGTTGCAGCTTTATTTTCATTTTTTGGAGATAGACCCTCACTGTGTCACCCAGGCTGGAGTGCAGTGGCACGATCTCTGCTCACTGCAACCTCCACCTCCCGGGCTCAAGTGATTCTCCTGCCTCAGCCTCCTGAGTAGCTGGGATTACAGGGGCCCACCACCACACCCAGCTAGTTTTTGTATTTTTAGTAGAGGGGAGTTTTACCATGTGGCCAGGCTGGGCATGGTGGTGTGGTAATCCCTGCTACTTGGGAGGCTGAGGCAGGAAGATCGCCTGAACCCGTGAGATGGAGGTTGCAGTGAGCTAAGATTGCACCATTGCACTCCAGCCTGGGTGACAGAGCAAGACTCCATCTCAAAAAAAAAAAAAAAAAAGAATTCTGTTTGTTTGGATGACCTGTTTTACTTACTTCTGATCTGGCTGAAATTAACAAATCTTAGGAATCTTAGTCTACAGTTTCTGACGGTTTTTTTTTTTTTTTTTTTTTTTTTGACCAATGAGAACTAAATAAAAAGAATGTGATTTTCACATTTAAATGTATCTTAAAACGTATTCCTAGAACAGTAAGCCATTGGTTTAATTGCTACTTGACGCCAGTTTCCTTGAAGATAGCCGTTAGGATAAAACATGGTTTCACTGTTAATTCTGTAGAAAGTTACATGTTACTGTTACATTATTCTATTGGTAGATTGTTCCTTTTACTCACCACAGAGATTGTCCAAACACTTGTCATTATTGGGGCAGGCACTGCAGGTGGCTCCTCTCTTATATGGCCAAGTTGGGTAATTGCCTCTGTAAAGTAGAAGAAGGATGTCCATTAGGAGTTTTTCAGTTTTTTAAAATTGCAATTTACTATGAATCTTTAAATAAATCCAGAAGAATAGTAAAGTACAAAGGTTCAGAGTTGGTCATAGAAGTGAGGACAGGAAGGCAGAAATGGACAGCTGCTAATATTTGCAGAGTTCATTCTATGTATCTATGTCTATGAACCTGTTTTAATCTGTACCCCATTTAATTGTGACAGCTCTGGGAGGAAGTTATTGTTTGTTTTACAGATGAGACAAAAGATGTAAGATGCCTTTAATCACAACTTACACATTTCAGAGTCAGAGGAAACCTGGATTTAACTCCAGGGCTGTGCTCCCTCTCTTTACCTACCCTCTGGCCTATATGATTACTGCCATTCAAAAAACTGTCCATCTTAGAAAAGCTGTGGTGACCCGCATTCAATCTTCTCAGTTGGTCAACCCTCCATAATTTTCACTGGATAGGAGCCATTTGGCTGGTGCCCTCCAAAATAATAATAATAAATAATGGTATGGGGGAATTTCTAAAGTGCAAATTGTTTTCACATACAAGATGTGATATGAATAATAGCTACTAATTAGTGAGCACTCACCATGTGTTTGTCTTTGTTCTAAACAACCTTGAATGAAATAATCTTCACAAAAACCCTATGAGGAAGTTACTGTTATGTATTTATCCCCATTATATAGCTAGAGGCTGAGTTACAGAGTGTAATTAATTGGCCAAAGTCACAGACTAGAAAGGGAAATAATATCCAAGCATTTTATATCCCCATAAATATCCTCATAGTAGTAATGGTGAGAGGCTGCACATTTATCTCAGTGAACCTGCCAGTGCACTAAATTTTTTTGGAACTCTGCTTTTGGAAAAAGTTCTAAACTTTTTTGTGTAATCGTACCCTTTGGCAGTCTGGTGAAGCCTATGGGCTCTTTCTTAACATAGTTTGTTGTTAAATGCATAAAATACATAGGATTATAAAGGAAACCAATTAAATTGAAATAGTTATCAAAATATTTAAAACAAGATTTGTGATAAAGTAATATGTGCTTCTCTATTAAGATCTACCGGGGGGCTACTAGTTTCAAAGTAGTGATGAACATAAACTGTATTTTGAGATCTCTGCAGCAACTGAAATATGGTATGAAAATATGATATTCACAAAATGATACTGCTAAGTCAGATCGCATTGATTGCTAATATGATGGTGGAGTGTTGTCTTCATTCATAATGAAAGGAAATGTTATTTTTAATAGAGGTTAGTGAAAATAAAAATAAAACAATTTTTTTCTAATCGAAGTTTATGGCCCTCCTTTCCCCAGTACTCTACAATTACCTCCAAAGTTGAGAACTCTCACCTTAGACACACAACTTTATAACGACACCTTATTTCCAACCCCAAATATATGTTCTTATCTCATTTTGCTCCAAATTTTAAGTTGCTTCAGAAATTAAATTTGCCCTGTGCTTACTCTCCACCATGGAAAAAAGGTAATATAGTAGCAATTCTGATAGCAATTTCAAAAGATGTCCAAAATAGACATTAATAAATGGAATGTCTTTCATTGTTAATAAGCACAGTATTTATTAAGTGGTTTAAGCTCTAGAATGGTTTTAATAAAATCATTTATGATACTTAGCTGTGCATTCCAAACTGTAAAGGAAAAGGTAAAAAATCCTACTTAAGCTAAAAACCAAGACAGTTGGTGCGGTCTATGGAAATGGTAGTATTCATCTCGGGAGAAACATGCTACTGGAAAGGCCTGGATTTGTCTAGATGGGAGTCATTAAGGCTGTGGGAACTAAAGTATTCAGCACAATAAAGCAACAGGATATTTCAGTGTTTTCCCTGGCAGCCTGAGAGAGAAGAGGGTTGGGGTTCTGGGACCCAGGGGAAGACAGAAGACGGATCTTTAAAGAAAAAGATAAATATGGGTAAGGGTCCCTAAGGCAGTGATGGCCTAAGCATATTGGTACTATCTTCACTATCTTGTGGTCAAAGTTATTTCCTCTTCTGTGCTATAATCCTCTCCTCCACTAATCCACTCTGAGTAAAGAACTGTTATACACCATACCCTTGTTCATGGTGCCCAGGGGAAATGAAGAGGAGAGTGTTACAGGCAACTGGAAGATTAAGCATTCTAGCCCCCATTCTAAGGTATCCTCAGAAATACTGAGGAGGATACTGGACTTCCTAAGATTATGTGGAATGGGGGCCTACAACTTTTTTTTTTGTATATAGGAAAATAATACCTCAGAGGGCAAAGGGAAATGAGGACATTCCTAACTGGTCTCTTTTACCTTTTCTGCTCTTCTAATCCATTTTCCATCCAGACTGATCTCCAAATTTAAAAGTCTCATCCCTCCCCTGCTTAATATACTCGAATGGCTTCTTATGTAAACTTCGCCGTGATCTAAAAGTTTCCGCTAGGTCTGCACTGCCTTCCTCCCCCCGTTTCATCTGTTTAGCAGACCGAGGGCACCGGTTTCTGTGATTTAAGCTTGCCAAACTTTTCTTCACGGAAGTTTTGCTGTTCTTTTCTCCACTAGACAGCTGTTGCAGAAGTTCTTATGTCTGATTCCTTCTCATTCTTCATGGCTAAGCTTAAATATATCACAGGAAGCCCTTCCCTGATTATTTTAAATAGGGGCCTTGCCTGTTGAAAGTTTCTATTACAGTATTATTTGTAATTGCCCCTAATTGCCCCTAAAATGATGCAGTTATTTTATTTGTATTTTTATTATCTGTTTGCCCCATAAATATTACTCTCATAAAGGCAGAGACTGCCTTATTCTCCTTTGGAGCTCAGTAAACAAATATTTGTTGAATAAATGAATATTTGAAGTTAGTCTTTATGGAAGCATTACAACTTTGGTTATAAGTTTTACAATTTAATATTGTTTATAACTCTGAAGATAAGTGAGTCTAAACCAGGAAAATTTACATTTGTACTTTGACATAATGAATAAAAATCATGAATACTTATAAAACATTCACCATTGCCAAGCATTATATATACCTGGTATTTTACAAAGCCTTCTCTTGTCACTTTCACAGCTACTCTAAGTGGTAGGTGCTGTTATCCTGATCTACTGGAGATTAAACAGATTCAGAGTTAATTCGTCACACAGTAAATTAACTGTATCTTAACCATTAAAAATGTCATATGAGGCCAGGTGTGGTGGCTCATGCATATAATCCCAGCACTCTGGGAGGCTGAGGCAGGTGAATCACTTGAGCCCAGAAGTTGGAGACCAGCCTGGGCAATATGGCAAAACTCTGTCTCTGCAAAAAATTAGCTGGGCATGGTGGCGTGTACCTGTAGTCTCAGGTACTAGGAAGGCTGAGTTGGGAGGATTGCTTGAGCCTGGGAAGTTAAGGCTGCAGTGAACCATTAGCAAGCCATTGTACTCCAGCCTGGGTGACAGAGCGAGAGACCCTGGTCTCAAAAAAAAAAAAAAAAAAAAAGTCCTATGAAAATTTACCACTAACTGAATTTGTCTAACTGGCATTGTCTAGTTTTTTCTGGGTTTTCTTTATTTTCCAACTCTGAGATATTCAGTCAAAGCTGTCATCTTCTGAATGACGCTTGGTTTGTCTCCTCCTTCATACCTACAGCAGTCAGTCAGAATATTGAGTATGTCTTCTGCACATTACTTCAGGGAAATGGCTTGCTTTCAGCCAATCTCCAGGAATCAAAAAATCCAAAGGCAACAAATTAAAGATCGTTATATATACTGCAAATGGTTAAAAAACTTTAAAATATAAACAACTTTTACAAATAAGAAAAACTAGTAGAAAAATGGTCAGCTTACATGGTTCACAGTAAGAGGAATATAAATAGACAATTATGTGAAGAAATTTATAATTACTAGTAATCACAGAGATGCAAAAGAAAACAAATGAAATGCCATTTCCATCAAATTAGAAAATACTAAAAAATTATAATACCTGGAACTGATGATGGAATACAAATTGATAGAATGGTGGAATGTAATTTGGCAATACGTACTTAAAACAAAAATGGTCACAGTCTTTACATGCTAGTATCTTAAGGAATTATAGGGAAATAGAAGTGACTGAAGATTAAATGTACCAGGTTGTTCATATATTAAAAGAAAATATAGTGAACAATCTAAATTCTTCAACAGGATAAACTGTTGTGGTACCATCAAGAGCATGGACTCTGGAGCCAGACAGCCAGATCAAAGTCCATCAGTGATAATCACTAACTGTAGGACTTTGGTCAGGTTGCTCATCACGTGTGTGCCTTGCCGTTCTCATTTGCCAAACGGGTAGTAATAGGACCCATCTCATAAACTTTTAGTGAAGATGAATATATGTGAAGCACTTTAACAGTGCTGAGAGCAGTGTAAGCATTATATAAACAATCTATCATTTTTAAGATTAAAATCACTTAAAATTTTGCTAAGGGGAAAATTTTCACAGCATAATTTTAAGTGAAAAATAGAAAATGTATATTTTCAGTATGATCAGTTTTCTAAATATGTGTATGACACAGGTGCACATATGTAAGTTTAAAGAAAGCAGGAGGAAGGTGTTTTCCCTGTTTCCCAAAGTGGGAACAAGTATCTGTTTTAAAAACAACTGTCAAGGATTGTAAACTAGTTCAACCATTATGGAAAACAGTATGGCAATTCCTCAAGGATCTAGAACTAGAAGTACCATATGACCCAGCCATCCCATTACTGGGTATATACCCGAAGGATTATAAATCATGCTGCTATAAAGACACATGCACACGTATGTTCATTGCGGCACTATTCACAATAGCAAAGACTTGGAATCACCCCAAATGTCCATCAGTGACAGACTGGATTAAGAAAATGTGGCACATATACACCATGGAATACTATGCAGCCATAAAAAAGGATGAGTTTGTGTCCTTTTGGGACATAGATGCAGCTGGAAACCATCATTCTCAGCAAACTATCTCAAGAACAGAAAACCAAACACCGCATGTTCTCACTCACAGGTGGGAACTGAACAGTGAGATCACTTGGACTCTGGAAGGGGAACATCACACACCGGGGCCTATTATGGGAAAGGGGGAGGGATTGCATTGGGAGTTATACCTGATGTAAATGACGAGTTGATGGGTGCTGACGAGTTAATGGGTGCAGCACATCAACATGGCACAAGTATACATATGTAACAAACCTGCACATTATACACATGTACCCTAGAACTTAAAGTATAAAAAAATATAAAAAATAAAAAAGTAAAAAAATAAAATAAAAACAACTGTCAAAAGTAAATGAAATAGGTTATATAAGTTGAGGAATTTAATTGTTTTGAAAATTGAATAAAATTGCCAAGGTTTTAATAAACCAATGAATATAACATCAGTTCTTCCACTTTGTGGTATTTTATTACCATATGCAATTTATGTCCCTGACAAACATTTTAGTCTTACCACTCTTTTTTTTTTTTTTTTTTTTTTTTTTTTTTTTTTTTTTTTTTTTTTGAGACGGAGTCTCGCTCTGCCGCCCAGGCTGGAGTGCAGTGGCCGGATCTCAGCTCACTGCAAGCTCCGCCTCCTGGGTTTAGGCCATTCTCCTGCCTCAGCCTCCCGAGTATCTGGGACTACAGGCGCCCGCCACGTCGCCTGGCTAGTTTTTTTGTATTTTTTAGTAGAGACAGGGTTTCACCGTGTTAGCCAGGATGGTCTCGATCTCCTGACCTCGTGATCCGCCCGTTTCGGCCTCCCAAAGTGCTGGGATTACAGGCTTGAGCCACCGCGCCCGGCCTTAGTCTTACCACTCTTAAGAATGTGTGCGTATGTATTTAGATAGTATATATAAAGGATGCACACTCTCTCTCTATCCAGGAAAAATGTACCAGAATGTTAATGAAATATATCTCTGGGCAGAGGAATTAAGGGTTATGTTATTTTTTTCTTTATACTTTATTATCCAGATTTTCTATAATGAAGAGGAATACTGCTAAAATAATTTTTTTCTTGTTTTTTTGGGGGGCGTCTACTATAAACCGGTTGATTCAGGCACTTACCCTGGTCCGTAGTTGCATATAAAATGTGCTCCATTGAAAAGAGCATCAAAGCCAGAAACTTTAGGGCAAAATTGAACTGCGCAGCCAACTTTGTAACTATCTGCCCAAACAACCTGAAAGGAAATAAGGATTTTTAACAGAGAGAAACTATAAGATAAACATTGGGTATGACTAGGTCTTCATAAACATGGTGAGGTATATCCACTCTAGTTACAGTGCTTAAAACCCAGGAAGGTTTAGATGCTCAGAAATCAGCTGGATAGACCTGTAGTTACTATTATTCGAGGGGAGGAAGTGTATGAAATCAAAGGGGAGGAAGTGTATGAAATAAACGATAAGATAATTTTTGACTGTACAATGAAGAAATAAAACAGGGTAATGCAATAGAGAGTGATTGCTGGTGAGGTGGTGCTGATTTAACTTGGTTGTTCAGGGAAGACATCTCTGAAGAGGATGCATTTAAACTGAGACTTGGATGATGAGGATGCAGCACTCAGGACACACATTCGGGAAACTTAAACAATGGAGGAAGAGCATTCCAAGCAGAGGGAACACCAGGGAGAAAGGCCCTGAGATGGAATTTGCTTGGCATTATAAAATGGCATGAAGAAAGCAAGTGAAGCCAAGATCTGATGAGTTGGGGAGAGTTGTAAGCAATGAGGTCAAAGGCAGAGAAACCGATCGCGGAGATTCTTGTAAGTGCTATGTACTTTTTCGTGTTTTAGATCACTTTGGTGGTTACGAAGTGAACAGACTGAGAAGAGCAAGGGAAACAGGAAAGAGGTAATTTTGGAAGCTGTTTCAATGGTACAAGAATGAAAAGATAGTGACTCACACATAGGTGATGCCAGTGGAGTTCCCGAGAATGAATCAGGTTCATGGCTCAGCTTAGAGGTAAAGCTAAAAGGATTTGCTTTTGAGTGTAGGGTAAAAGGGGAAGAGATAAAGTTTTGGTTTGGGGCCTGAGAAACATTTACTGAGATGGAGAAAACTAGGGAAGGAGGAGGGTAGGTGGGAGCATGAGCAGGGGTTTTGTTCAGAACTTGTTGACTTTGAGATGCCTAATAGACATCAAGTGAAGATTGACTTGGTGGCTGCAGTCCAGAGGACAGGGTAAGGCTAGAGATGTAAATCTGGAAAACATGGGGCAAGATTAAATCACACAGGCAAATATAATAGATCAAGTAAATGAGAGTCTGGGATAATGAGAGCAAACACAAAACCAGCCTGCAAAACAGACTGAAAAGGAGTGGTCAGTGATGTAGGAGGGAAACCAAGAACAGAGAGACCTGTACTGTTACCTGGGATCCAGCACTCAAAAGAGCCCCATGCTTGGTTTAGGTCAGTGCTGTCACATAGTTTAGCACCTTTAGTGGTGCTTTCCCCTTGCTTTCTGAACAAAAGATTCCACATTTTCATTTTGCAATGGGCTCCACAAATTAAATTATATAGCCCATCTTGACCAAGAGTGTTTGGTGTCACAAAAGCCTAAAGAAGAGTGCTTAAAGGTGGATACAGCCAGCAATTAAATGCACTCCTTTTTACAGCAGTACCCAATTACATTTTAAATTATTTTATACTCAAGTTTTTGAACAATTTTGTCATAAGAACTGTGCTAAATACAGCGGACACAAAAATGAATGAGCTAGAACCAGTGGGTACGTTCACAAAACTTAGAAAAAAAGCAGTCATGAAATTCATCAGGCGAGGGTTTAACCACTGTGAATAGGAAGTGAAAGATGCTAAGGACAAATGTGGCACGGTGCCTTACTCTGAAGAAATGAGGTGGAGCTAGAGCTGGGATGAGCTGGTCTGGAGTCCTCCAGCAGAGGGCAGCATCCTGTGTGAACCTAGGGTGGGGCTGACCCATTGACAAAACTGAAAGCAAAGCCAGCGTGGCTACAGAAAACGAAGAGTTTACTTTAAAAATAAATGAAATTCGCTCCCTGTATCAGGTGTTGGAACTAGAGCAATTCCATCTTGGTGGTGTGTTTTTTTTTTTTTTTTTTTTTTTTTTTTTTTTGTTTGTTTGTTTGTTTGTTTTGTTTTGTTTTTGAGACGGAGTTTCTCTCTAGTTGCCCAGGCTGGAGTGCAATGGTGCGATCTCGGCTCATCACCACCTCCGCCTCCCAGGTTCAAGCGATTCTCCTGCCTCAGGCTCCCAAGTAGCTGGGATTACAGGGATGTGCCACCATGCCTGGCTAATTTTGTTTTTTTTTTAGTAGAGATGGGGTTTCACCATGTTGGTCAGGCTGATCTCAAACTCCTGACCTCAGGTGATCTGCCCGTCTTGGCCTCCCAGAATGCTGGGATTATAGGCGTGAGCCACCACGCCGGGTCCTAACAACTCTGTCTTGAATAGGGGCTGGGTAAAATGAGGCTGAGACCTACGGGCCTGCGTTCCCAGATGGTTAGGCATTCTAAGTCACAGGGGAGATAGGAGGTCAGCACAAGATACAGATCAAAGACCTTGCTGATAAAACAGATTGCAGTAAGGAAGCCAGCTAAAACCCACTAAAACCAAGATGGCGATGAGTGACCTCTGGTGTCCTCGCTGCTACACTCCCACCATGACAGTTTACAAATGCCGTGGCAACATCAGGAAGTTACCCTGTGGTCTAAAAAGGGAGGGCATGAATAATCTACTGCTTGTTTAGCATATGATCAAGAAATAACCATAAAAATGGGCAACCAGCAGCCCTCCGCGCTGCTCTGTCTATGGAGTAGCCATTCTTTTATTCCTTTACTTTTTTAATAAACTTGCCTTCACTTTACGGACTCACCCTGATTTTTCTTGCCTGAGATTCAAGAACCCTCTCTTGGGGTTTGGATCCCGACCCCTTTCCCATAACACCTGGAGGGAGAGTAGGAAGTGAGGCAAGAGGGGAGCTGAGGTTGGAGTCTCAGCTTCTCCAAGATTTAAAGGTGTGGTAGAGGTAGGGACATGACTAGGGAGATACTGGGCAGAGTGTGGGCTGCCTTCTCCTTGGTTTGGCAACTGGAGAGGGTACCCTCCTTTGGCAAGGGAGAGTGTACTTCCCTACTCCATGATCTAAAAGCGGTGTTTCCCTAGAAACATTTCTTTATCCCCAGGAACCCCCTGTAGGAAACTCCAGCCTGAACAGGCAATGAATCAGCTTAAGGCCTCTGTCTCACTGAGAAAGCCCAGCTTTATGAGGGCTGTTAATCCTCAGGTTTGATCCTTAAACTTCTACTTTCTAATCAGTCTTATTTTATTTTTAAAATTTCTTAATTTTATTCATATATCTCAAAGTGATTTTACCTAGGGTGCTTTGTTTAAAATGATCTTGGGCCCATCTGAGACCTACTGAATGCCAGTCACTGGAGTTGCTTTTGGAGTCTGCATTTTAACAAGTTCCTGAGGTGATTCCCATGCATGCTGTGTTCAGTGTTGTCTTTATTCCTTTACTATCACCTTGACTCATTTTATATTTTTATCCTTTGGTCTTTGAGCACTTTCTTTTGTAGCATTGTTATATCAAAAGTATTCTTAATCTTTGGATCCCTTCCCCATTTTAATACTTTTTCCTCAGAAGTGTGCGAATGTTAGTTACCATTCATTTGGTGTGCTTTAGTTGGCCTCTTTTTTTTTTTAAAGTCAGGTTTATTAGGGTATAATATACAATAACATTTATGATTTTTAGGTGTACATTTCTATGAATTTTGACAAAAGAATACAGTTGTGTAGCCACTACCACATTCAAGATATAGAATATTTTTATTGCCCCAGAAAGTTCCCTTGAGCCCCTTTGTGGTCAACCCCAACTCCCAGACCCCAGCAATCATTAATCTGTTTCTGCAGTTTTGCCTTTTCCAGAATGTTAAACGAATGGAATCAGTCTAAATATAGCTTTTTGGATCTGGCTTCTTCCACTTAGTATAAGCATTTGTTGTATTCATTTGTAGTCACTGCTTTTTATTGCTGAGTAATATTTATTACATGGATGTAGCACAGTTTATCTATCTTTCCAAGTCGGTCTCTTTTTAAAAGCTTCATGGGCACTCTGGTTTTTGGTTAAATTTGTGGGCTTTGGAGCCACTAGGCTTGAGTTCATATTCTAGCTTTGCCACTTACAGTGTGACCTTGGTCTTAGGTTCCTTATCTATTAAATGAGGATAATAATAATACCAACTCCATAGGCCTATTTTGAAGTTTTAAATGAGCTTCTGGAACATAGCAAGCACTCAGCAAATGTTTTTGTGTCATTCCCTTACCACTAAGTTTCTTATGCTTAAAAATTCTTGCGGCTGGGCGCGGTGGCTCAAGCCTATAATCCCAGCACTTTGGGAGGCTGAGACGGGCGGATCACGAGGTCAGGAGATCGAGACCATCTTGGCTAACATGGTGAAACTCCGTCTCTACTAAAAAATACAGAAAACTAGCCGGGCGAGGTGGCGGGCGCCTGTGGTCCCAGCTACTCAGGAGGCTGAGGAGGGAGAATGGCGAGATCCCGGGAGGTGGAGCTTGCAGTGAGCTGAGATCCGGCCACCGCACTCCAGCCTGGGTGACAGAGTAAGACTCCGTCTCAAAAAAAAAAAAAAAAAAAAAAAAAAAATTCTTAACACTTTAATTTTTTTTTTAATCAGGCAGGTTTCTGTTGTATGTTTTCTTACTATAGTAAGCAAAAAAAAAAAAAAAAAGAAAAGAAAAAAAAACCCCATAATTATAAGAGCTACTCATTTTTGAGAACTTAGGTGTACCATTAAGCATTTTACATGTGACATCATGTTTAATCCTTATAACAACTCAATAAATAAGTGTTATTGCTCTTACTTTTGTAGGTAAAAGATTGGAACCTAATTCTGCCTGGCCATGAAATACTGTGAAGACAGTCCATGCCCTCAGCAAGATGCTTTTAGAGTGCTTTCTCTTTTAGCAAGCTCTTCAGAACCAGGAACCACTCTTTAAGCCTTTCTTACAAAAGCACTACACCTGGGGAACCCAGAGGGGAGGAAGATGTCTCCCTTATAGGCCCACAACCCCTTTCCAGCATCTTTCCCTTTCAGTTCTTGGTATGAGCTCTTCTGGTTCATTATCAGGAGTATGGTAACACTGTAACATATATGAAACCTACTACAGAAATTATGAAACATGTCACATTTCCATGGTTCTGTGAGCATATAAAAGTAAAGAGGTCAAGAGGGTAGGAGGAGGAGGCAAGAAGAGAAAAACTAAAATAAGATCAGTAGTGCCATCTAGTGGGAAATCCTGGCACTGTCAAACCCAAGCAATCTACCCTGCCCAGATACTTAAACTATTTCTTTTTTTTTTTTTTTTTTTTTTTTTTTTTTTTAATACTTTAAGTTCTAGGGTACATGTGCATAACGTGCAGGTTTGTTACATATGTATACTTATGCCATGTTGGTGTGCTGCACCCATCAACTCGTCAGCACCCATCAATTCATCATTTATATCATGTATAACTCCCCAATGCAATCCCTCCCTCCTCCCCCCCCTACTTAAACTATTTCTAAACTTTATAAAGCTGAACTGTCAGCAACAGAATGTCGAATTTGAATCATCTTCCATTTTATACACCAACATTTTTCCTCATGTCAGTCTATCTCCAGTGAAGATAAAGCTGAAGTGTTGAATGAACACATCATGAAATATCATACATTTTGTGAGGAGATAATGGGTCTGAATCTATGTTCTTTATTCTGTACAACCTCCCATCATCAGCCAAAATCTGCAAATAGCTTGATTTTTGAAGAGAAGATGAGGATAAGTAGGAGGTTGTAATATCTACTTAAAGTAATTGTCCAGCATGAATTTAACACAGCAATTGAGTAGTTTTGAGTCCCCCAGGAAGATTTCTTGCCATGATGAAAACAGATAGTCTTTCACCTAGCTATCGGATCCTTCTTCCATTATAATTGCTGGAAAACCAGTTCATGTAAGGGATCTACCCTTTGTTCAATGCCTACTAAATACTAGTATTTTATTAGATAATTTATACATATTTTATTAGTTAAGTCTTCCAACTTATCTAATATCTGAACCTCAACTCTTCCTCTTACTAGCTAAATGACATCAGGGGAACAACTTATTAACCTAAGTCTGTTTATTCACCTGTGGGTAATACCATTAAC